>NC_056734.1:92556078-92700484 GCF_019279795.1 Protopterus annectens
TAAGGGAAAACATTGCATTTTTTAATATTTTGTTTTGTTGGGGCATTTAATAAATTTTTTCCTTTTTTTTTTTTCCTGTTCAATGAAATTGCATTTTGCTCGTGTTAGTACTGCTGTCTTCAGGAATTTTACTGCTCAATGACATTGCATTTTCTCATATCTGTATTGTTGCATTATGACTCTTATTGCTGCGGTTTCGCTGCCCATAAATACTGTAGGCCCTGAAGTTTTTAATGCTTTGGGAAGTATTGTAGAAAAATGCTTAAAGCCTACACAGCCATTCACTGGGTTCGGCTACCAAGATTATGCTTCTTTTCTGGCAAACAACCCACACCTCAGGGAGAGGAAGATTTTGAATCCTGGATGGATCAGGCCTCAAGCCCTAGAGGAGTGGGATATCCCAGAATCTCAGAAGCAGCACTGGATAGCTGAAAGTCTAATACGCAACCTAATGATGAGAAAGCAGATTAAACTGATTTAAGATATCCTTGTGAAAAAGCCTAAGGGACCGAGAGGTTCTAAAGAACGAGAGTCGTTGGGCTCCTGAGTATGAAGAGTCATTTGAACAGCTTAAGTACTGCCTCACAAATGCCCCTGTACTGGCATATGCTGGCTCAACAAAGCCATACACTTTACATGTGGATGCTAGTAGGGATGGCTTAGGAGGAGTCCTTTACCAGGAGTATGACAAGAAGCGGAGACCTGTGGCTTTTATCAGTCGGAGTTTATTCCCCACATAAAGAAACTACCCTGCACACAAGTTGGAATTCCTTGCCTTAAAGTGGGCGGCAGTGGACAAGCTGCATGACCATCTCTATGGGGCTGAATTTGAGTGCAGACTGACAACAATCCTCTGACATTCATCCAGACCACTGCAAAGCAAGATGCTACTGGCGACAGATGGATGGCAGCTCTATGCAACTATAATTTCAGCTTGAAATACCACCCAGGACACGAAAATGGAGATGCTGATTGTCCAGAAGACCTCAGTGAGATTTACACCCTGACGATGAATGGGTGGAAATTCTTGCGCTAGGGATGAGAGCTGTGTGTCAGACTGCAACCTGTTAACACACTGAATGTTGGGTCTGTCTGCAGTAAGCATACCCCAAGCTTACTGTAATCTGGTCACTTTGCAAGCTTCATTGCTACCAGCTTTGAGTAACAGTGACCTCAGGAGAGATCAAAGAGAAGACCCCTTAGGTCAGCTGGTGGTAGCTGCTTTAGATACTAAACGAGTTAATATACTTTGCACGGATATTCATCCTCTGGCAAGACTTTTGGCCAAAGAATGGGACAGACTCCAGATACAAAATGGACTAGTGTATAGGAGATCTTCTTCTGCACTTGGCAGTGAAAAATGGCAATTGTTGCTTCCTCATAAGTATAAAGAAGTAGTACTCCGTGAACATGGTCATCTTGGTTACTGGCCATGCATGAAGCAAGATGTTGAGGATTATTGTCGTTCATGTCTTCGTTGCATTCAGAGAAAGACTCTGCCGACCAGAGCTGCCTCATTGGGTCAAGTGGAAAGTAGTGGACCCATGGAACTGGTCTGTATAGATTCTGTGCATTGAACCAGATGAAGGCGGGATCAATAATGTGCTGGTAGTGACAGACCACTATATACCAGGTACACTCGAGCATTTCCCACTCAAGATCAAAAAGCTATTACAGTGGCAAAACTACTAGTTGTAAAGTTCTTTGTACAATATGGCCTGCCGAAAAGGATACACTGATCAAGTACGTGATTTTGAGGGCAAGCTTATTTATTTTAATTTATTTACATTTGTTGACCGGGAGAGCAAGCTTGTCCATGAACTACTCACTCTGTTGGGAGTCCAAAAAAGCCGCACCATTCCTCATCATCCTCAAGGGGATCCTCAGCCAAAGCGTTTCAACAGAACTTTACTAGACATTTTGGGGACACTATCTGCTGAGAAGAGTCAGTAGAGTACACATGTAGCCACAGTGGTGCATACTTACAACAGTACTAAAAATGATGCTACAGGATTCTCACCTTACTTCCTGATGTTTGGAAGAGAAGCTAGTCTTTCCTGCTGACATCACCTCCGGAGTCACAGCTGATAAACCAGTGCGATCTCACGGCGGTTATGTGGAGAGACTCAAGAAGAACCTCAGACAGGCTTATGAGCTTGCTGAAAAATCAACAGGACAAAGGCATCAGCGAAACAAGGCTCACTATGACAAAAAAGTAAAGATGCAAGATTTGCAGCTAGGGGACAGAGTTCTTCTGTGAAATTTGGGACTACAAGGAAAGCATAAACTAGCTAACCGCTGGGATCTGAGATTTATATAATTTGTTCTCAGCTACCTAATATCCCTGTCTACCAAGTTTGCTGAGGGGAAAGAAGGACCCATTAAAACCTGGCATCGAAATAACTTAATGCCTTTGGCAAAATCAGTGAGACTCATGAACCCGGAACAGCTCAGCGGAAGCCTAACTCAATGCGATCCAGAAGGCTAAGGCGGAGAGGAACTATCCTCTCCAATAGTCAGGAGCCTATGCTTTCTCCTGCTGAAGGAGAGGACAGTGATGACTGACTGGGGTTTCAGTGGGTTTTTTTATGAGGATGTTCAAGACCCCATGGGCTGTATTTCTCAATGTAAATGCACCGGAATTCGTTCCTTGCCATTTCTGAGCAGCCCAGACCTAACAATAGACTATATTTCTGTGCCTCTTGCAGAACCCGATACTGACGGAGGCCCTGCTATGCAAACTTCAGAAAATAGTGCTGAAGACAGTCATACCGTTATGGAAAACGAAAGTGAAGTTATACAAGAAGAGATCTTAGAAGTAGATAATATGCCAACTGAAAAACTAGACATTGAATGTGATGTGAGTGACAAACCTTCCGAGCAAAATTCCTTAGCCGTTTCTTCCGAACTAAAACTGCAGACACTGATTCAGCCCCCCCGAGACTTACCTACAACAGTTTGGGACATAGTACAAAGGAACCTGTGACCACAGCTCACTGGAGGGTATGCGCTCAATCCTTATGCCTCCTACTCCAGTGTTGACACCCCACCCAAAGTTAAACATAAGGCTGATTATCCTTGGTGGAATGTACCTTTTGAATGCAAAAATATTGTTTAGTTGATGGGGCATTAGTGTTTGTAAATACTTTCTGCTAATCTACCTTCAACTTGGGGGACCCAAGATTTCCAAGTGGGGGGAGAGTAGCTCCCACTGTATTTCATGTAGAATAGACTGTAGTTTTCCATTACACCTAAAGGTGGAGCTCCTTTTCAGGAATATAAAATAATTTCAAAAGTGAAAGAAGAGACTGGGACACTAGCTGAATGAGGGAAGACAAACATGTAGCTAAAGGGAAAAGGGCCTTGCAGCATGACTGGATTTTCTTTTCTAGTGCTTTGGGATAGGGAAGTGAAGTAGCAGATTGTGTCTGACTGAAATCCTGGATGATGGTATTTTGTGGAATCATGGTATTTTGTGGATCAGGATAGAAGTCTGAAACCCAGTAGCTCCACGTCTGCTATGATTCAGCAAGAAAAGGAGTTCCCTTGGGCCTAGTACAGAGAAGCCATAGATTAACAGAGTTCTGGTACGTGACTTTCTACTTTTCTCAGAGGAACCACAGCGCCTGGTCACTAGGATATTCACGACAAAGTGGTGAGAGGCTCTGGCCGTCATTTTTATATTTTTATAAGATTGTGGTCCCCCCCAAATGCTTTGTTGATTACAAATAAGTGGATCCCTATGAGCTCCAACTTGGTCCCCATCATGCCAGCAGCAAGACTGTAAATAGTCACTGACCAGTAAACAGGGTATAAAGTACAGTTTTGTACCTACCATAAATGTAGATGTCCGAACTGGATAGCATCTGCAGTCATAACAACTGGGTTGTCCTGTCGTCAGGCAGCCCTTCGGTCGGCCGGATTCCAAAGTCCGGGTCCGGCTTCGGCTGATGTCGCACTTCACCCGACGTCATCTCTGCTGGTCTTCGGGTATAAAGGCATCAGCCGACGCCATTTTCCTCAGTGTTTCTTGCCCCAGATGCCAGTTGCCCTCTTGGAAGGCTAAATTTTGGGTAAATGCCAATGTTTCCAAAAGATAGAAGGCAAACACAAAAAATAAGCATGTATGTACATATATACAAACAAATACACCATAAGAGACTCCCCCCACCAGCTAGCTATTAGGAGGATAAATACCCTAGGAGTACCACAGAGGGGAAGGAGGGAGGTAATCCTGACTGCAGATGCTATCCAGTTCGACATCTACATTTATGGTAGGTACAAAACTGTACTATGTCCTTCATGGATGCATCTGCAGTCATAACAACTGGGTAGAATACCATAGCCAACTAGGGGAGGAGGAAGAAAAGATTATGGTGTGGTTAGGATCCCTTGCAGTACAGCAGTGGCAAACCCTGCTCGATCTGGAATACAGGGGTAAATTATAATGCTTGGCAAATGTATGCACGGAGGTCCAAGTAGCCGCCTCAATAATGTCCTTGGTTGCCACTCCTCGTAAGAAGGCTGTGGTAGTGGCTGTTGCCCTTGTAGAATGAGGCCTTATGTTCTGTGGAATTGGTTTTCCATGGAAGGAGTAACAGAATCGTATGCAATTTCCTATCCATTTGGAGATTGTCTGTTTGGAAATTGCTTTTCCTTCCCTTCCTGTTGCATAGGCTACAAAAAGCTGGTCAGTTTTTCTGTTACTTTGTTCTGTCCAGGTAGTAGCGTAGCTGTCTATGTACATCCAAGGTATGCAGCATTCTTTCCCTCTGTTTTGTGGGTTGGGAAGAAGGTAGGTAGGTGGATTGCCTGGTTTAAAGACACTCTGGATACCACCTTAGGCATAAATGTAGGATTAGTCCTCATGGACACTATCTTGGTGGAAGATTAGGAAGGGTTGTACTGCCATTAGGGCCTGAAGTTCAGAAACCCTCCTTGCTGAGGTTATTGCCAGTAGGAAAGCAGTTTTCCATGATAGATGCTGTAGGTCTGCTGTTGCTGCTGGTTCAAAAGGTGAGTGTCAACTTTTCTAGCACAAAGTTCAAATCCCAAGCTGGCAATGGTGGTTTCCTAGGAGGTTTTACATTCTTGATCCCTCTGAGGAACTGCCTGAGTAGAGGATGTGAAAAGACAGGTGGATCAAAGCTGTATTCTGCTGAAATAGCTGATGCATGTATCTTGATGGAGGAATAGGACAGGCCTGTATGTAGAAGCTCTGCCAAGTACTCCAGAATGTTAGCAATATCTATATTCGACACATCTTTTCCTCTTTCAGCACTCCAAATGACAAACCTTTTCCATTTTCCTGCATAGTTCCTTCTTGTTGAAGGTCTGCGGGCTTCAAGGATAATGTCTTTAACCCTTTGGGAAAGATCTGGATTAGTTGCTGCTATGTGATGTTCCATGCAGTCAGTTGCAACGTTTTTAGGTTTGGATGCATGATGCTGTAGTTGTTCTGAGTTAACATCAAAGGCATCAGGGGTATTGACCACATTTTGTCCCGAGACATGTTCCTCAGCAATGGGTACCAGTGTTGTCTTGGCCAGTTCGGAGCTATCAGGATTATCCTTGGACGTTCCTCCTTGATTTTTAGTAATACCTTGTGTACCAAGGGAAGAGGTGGGAATGCATATGCTGTCAGACCTTTCCAGCTGAAGGAGAGCGAATCCACTTTCCATGCAAGTGGATGGAATGTCCTAGTGCAGAATTTTTTGAGCTGGTGATTGAGAGGGGAAGCGAATAGATCTATCTGTGGTATTCCCCATTTCTTTGCGATGGTCTTGAAGATGTCCGGGTGTAGCATCCATTCGTGAGCATCCGAGGTGGTTCTGCTTAACATGTCTGCTAGACTGTTCTCCTTTCCCGGTACAAATATTGCCTGTAACTGGATGTTGTAGCTGAGTGCCAGGTTCCAAAGATCCAAAGTCATTCTGCATAGGGGGTATGAATGAGTGCCTCCCTGTTTGTTGATGTACCACATGACTGTGGTGTTGTCTGTCCTTATCATCAAATGGCCTTCTTTGAGAAATGGTCTGAATTTTTGGATTGCCAGTTTTACTGCCAGCATTTCTTTTAGGTTGATGTGCAGGTGAAGCTGGTGCTGCGTCCACAATCCTTGTACGCATTTGTCCAGCATGTGAGCCCCCCATCCTAGATCTGAGGCGTCTGTTGTGATGGTTTGGCTTGCTTGATAGTTGTGAAAGGGTAGGCCTGGGTTTGACTGGCATGCTTGAGCCCACCATAGGAACTCCTGTTTTAGGCATGGGATTAGTGGAATTTCTGCTTCTAGGCTGTGCCTGTGTTGGGACCACAAATTCTTTAGGTACCACTGTAGTTTTCTCATATGCAGTCTGGCATGTGGAACCAAGATTATGCATGATGCCATGAAGCCCAAGGCCTGCAGAACTTTTCCTGCTGTTAGCTTGTTCTGTTTTGTTAGTGCCAAGAAGTAAAGAGGGAGTTTTTTTTGTTTTTCTGCAGTTAGGAATGCCATTTGTTTTACTGTGTCCAATTCCGCGCCCAAGAATGTCCTTGTTTGGGATGGTATCAGCCTTGACTTTTGTAAATTGACTGTGTATCCCAGTGCTTGTAGCAAGTAAATGACCCTTTGTAAATCTGTTGTCAGCTTGCTTTTGTTGTCCCTTGTAGCAGGCAGTCGCCCAGGTATGGATAAATTTGGATTCCCTGTAGTCTGCAGTGGGTGATTACTGATGCCAGGCATTTTGTGAATACTCTGGGCGCAGTAGATAAGCCAAAGGGCAATGCTGAGAATTGATAGTGCTCTGATCCTGCAAGAAATCTGAGGTATCTTCTGCAAATTGGTCGAATGGGGACGTGCAGGTATGCCTCCTTGAGATCTAGAGTTACCAGCCAACACTCCTTGCCCAGCATGGGAAGAAGTTGCTGTAGGGTCAGCATTTTGAATTTTGGGACAATGATGTATGTGTTTAAGGTGGACAGGTCGAGAATAGGTCTCCAACTTTTTCCTTTCTTGGAACTAGGAATAGTCTGGAGTAGAATCCTTTGCCTTGTTCTGTTATTGGTACTCTTTCCACAGCTCTCATCTTTGTTAATTGCATTATCTGGTGTAGAGCTTCTGTTTTTGATTTGGAGGCAGGTTTGGCATTCCTCTTTGACTGGTAAAGTGTGGAAGTGGAACCGTAACCTTGGTCTATGGTTTGCAAAATCCACTTGTCTTTTGTGATATAGTGCCAGTTCTTCAAAATAAGGTTAATTTTCCGCCTAATGGTGCTGCTATTTGTTCCCTGGTAGGCGGAGTTAGAATCAAGTCACTGTGATTGTCCTGTTGTAGTGGTAGTGGCTGTGTCTGTGCCTCTGTTATTACTTTGCCACTGTCGACCTCTGTAGGCACCCTCTGGATTGATTTCTGCCTCTGGAACGTCTATTCCTGCCCCTTTGGGATCTTGTGGAGTCAGGAAAGGACCAATTTTTGGCAGGCCAGTTCCTGCTAAACCTTGGGGCTGAACCTGCAAGAAATCTTTAACCGCTTGTACAGATTTTGCCTTTTCTTCCATTTTCTTCATTACCTGCTGGGCAGGTGTACCAAACAAACTGGCCTTATCCATAGGAGCATCTAATAACTTAGCTTTAACATGATCCGGTAAGACCTGTTCCTTCAGCCATGCATGTCTTCTTATCACTGTGCCAGTCATGGCTGATCTAAATGAAGCCTCCAGTGCATCACAGCCACATTTTAAGGAATGGTTACTAACCTGTTGTATGTTATTTACCATTTCTAATACATATTTCTTATCTATAGAGTCATCAGAGGATAGCTTTTTAGTTAACTGATCAAGCATAAACTCTTGGTATTGTATCATGTGAAACTGACAGTTTAAAGCTCTAGCTGAGAGAGTAGCAGAGGTGTAAACTTTTTTGCCTCATCTGTCTAAAGACCTGGATTCCCTTTCAGAAGGAATAGGGTTTTTTGCTGTGGTCGAGGCTACTGCCTTAGGCCCCTGGGATATAGTTTCGGGGTCTGCAAGTGGGGCCTTGTATAGGTGATGATGAGTGTCTGGCACCCTGTAAAATCTATCTGGTTTGGCAGGGGCTGGAGGTAAGGAATCTGGTGCAGTGCAGACATCATTAAATGCATCGTCCACAACAGAGAGGACAGGAGGTATAGCTAAGGGCCTGTGTTGTGGTAGGTGCAGAAAAGTCCTAAGTCTTTTTCTGGAATCTGAGAAATCCTGTTCCTGCCATTGGAATTGTTCTCTCATGGCATGTAAGGTTTCCCCAAAGGAGAATTCTTCTGGTGGAGAAGCAGCTGGAATGGATTCTTCAGCATCTGAGTCTTCATAATTGGAGAAAGGAGCCTCTGGCTGGTCTGTAATCTCGGAGTCATCCGCAGAATCATCAGAGGACACAGGCTCGGGGGGCTCTGCTCTAGGTCTCTTTTCTGGGGGCTGAGAGGCCCTGTCTGGGTGAGATTGAGATCCCTAATTAAGGATATTAAATCTTCTGCCAGAGTAAGCATTTGTGAACTAGAAGTGGGCCTGGTTGAGGGGGGTTTAACAGGCACTGATTTAGTAGATTTGGCTGCTTTAGCCCTGGCAAAGGCCTTAATAGACATGGCTGCAGGAGGCCTAGCAGCACCACGTGCTGGGGTAGAGACATCCAAAGGGATGGTGTCTGATAAGTCACTAGTAACCACTGTTGTAGGTAAAATTTCTGAGGCCGATTCAAGTAAGAAGCAGGAACCTCAGTAGTAGTCATTGATTCGGCTGTACTTTGATCAGTTTTCGGTTTCGGCGAAACCGAGACACTCATGTTTGCTTAACCATGGTTTCGGCCGAAACCGCGGACCGCGATGTCTGTCTTTTCTTTGCTTTTTAACAATTTGGGTAGTCGGAGGATCCGACGGCATAATGTACGCAAAATCTGAGCCGAAAAACTGTTCAGCAAACTCCGACCGGCGCCTAAGCGTCGGTTGAATGAAGCACAGGCCGAACAGGCTGCTACGTCGTGGTCTGGGCCTAAACAAGGCAAACAGTAAGAGTGGAAATCTTTATGAGGTATTTGTTTCCCACAAGTTAAACAGTTATTGACTTTTTCTGACATCGGCTGAGGCAAGAAAGAGTCCCCAACGGGGTACTTAGCTTAGTATTCGGTAGTAGTAATCTCTGGATCTGACCGACCGGCACTTGCGAACAGCTTCTGCTTCGGGCGCCACGCGGCAAGAAAGACTGAGGAAAATGGCGTCGGCTGATGCCTTTATACCCAAAGACCAGCAGAGATGACGTCGGGTGAAGTGCGACATCAGCCGAAGCCGGACCCGGACTTTGGAATCCGGCCGACCGAAGGGCTGCCTGACGACAGGACAACCCAGTTGTTATGACTGCAGATGCATCCATGAAGGACATCAGTGTGTTTTACAGTTGGTCTGTTTAGAATTGATCAAGGGGGTAGAGGGTGTTAGTACTGCTGAATGACATTGCATTTTCTCATATTTGTATTGTTGCATTGTAAATCCTCATTGTTCAATGACACTGCATTTTGCTTGTGTTAGTACTGCTGTCTTGAACAATTTTGCTGCTCAATGACATTGCATTTTCTCATATCTGTATTGTTGTATTATGACAAATGACATTGCATTTTTTCCCCGTGTTTGTAATGCTGCATTATAAAGTTTTACTGCTCATTGGTATTGCCTTCTTTGTGCAGGTTTGAATGCCAAGACTTTCTTCTGTCGAGTTCTGGGGAAGAAGGTGAATGTATGTTTTTATTGCATGCATATCTCACCTTGCTTTACTGCCAACTCGTGCACTGTTGAAATAATTTGTTTATGGTTGTGCTATTGCCTTTTTAAACTAGATGCGTCTCCTAAAATAAAATCTGTCCCTCTTGCCCTTGCTTTACTGCCAACTCGTGCACTGTTGAAATAATTTGTTTATGGTTGTGCTATTGCCTTTTTAAACTAGATGCGTCTCCTAAAATAAAATCTGTCCCTCTTGCCACCCTGGTGTGTTGGGCCTATTGGGGTGTCACCAGAGTCCGGTAGGAAGGAACCCATTTCTCTTCAGCTACACACACACACACACACACACACACACACACACACACACACACACACACACACACACACACACACACACACCACATGCATACATATATATGTGTGTTTTTTTTTTTTTTTTTTAAGATAGGACACTTTTCTTTCACTGTTTAAAATGTAAATATATAAAATCTGTAAACTTTTTTAATTTATTGACCACAGTGCAGCACTGATGTAACTGAACCATCGTTTAGGTTCTTACCTTCATTTTAATTTTCCTGCATTTATTTGAATATCTCAACAGAAAAAACACATGGCAACTGGTCCTACTGTTGTGCACTTTTCCACATATGCAAGTAAAATGACGGCAGGCACTGCATTTCTAAAATAAACTTAAATACGTCAGTAAAATAGTATCCTTAATAAAAAAAAAATGTTAAATAAAGCTCTGGACTGTATTGAGAAAACATGTCTTGTGAGTATCTTGTGTATTTAGCTGTTTGCAGTGGCTGCTTAGTCTGCCTCAGATCAGTACTTCCAGATCTGAAATCTTACATTAAACTAATGAAGCACACAGCAGAGGTTGAAGATAATGTGACCTCTGTCCTGTAGGTGGCTTGCTATTTTAACCTGTTGAAAGGAAAGGCAGCACCAAGCTCTTAATCCAAAAGGTACTAATGCAGTTCCTTCCAAACAACATACTCCATCACACTGACTTCAAGGAAGTGACAAAATGTGAACCGACTGCAAGCAAACTCAGTCCTCTTCATAGTTACAACTGAATCGCAGTATACAACAAAGCAACTGAAATATTTGTTTCCATCATACGGAAATCTTGGCCCACTTCATTAAGTAAGGGTATCTCATCTAGGGACAAGGTGGTCATAACATCCCTGTACTCTTCCCTTATAAAACAGATTATTGAATACAATGCCCCTTTGGGCATGTACCTCGCAAAACACATGCAGCAGTTGGAGACACCACAGAGATTCCTTACCTGGAGAATCCAGGGCCTCAAGCATATACCCTACAAAGATGGGCTAAAAATCCTGTCCCTCTACTCAGTCTCCTACAGACTCCTCAGAGGTGACCTCTGGCATATCAAGCAATCTCAGACCACGCCCTGATGGGACTGCTGCACATCCGCACGTTGAGCTCCACTCGAGTAACCAGCACTCGAGACCTCAACCTGGTCTGTGATATCAATAGGACTTGTTGGCAGGAAAGATGTGTCCCAGAGACTCCCCTTTTTGTGGAATAGACTACCTCTCCATGTAAATCAGAGTACTGCATTAAACCTTTTTAAGTGCAACCTGGATAACTGGATGGGGAACAGAAAATACACCCTTGGGATTCCACCTATGTCCCTGCTGGACAGTGGCATAGGGTGCTGACTTGTTGGAACATGGGCTAAATTCTTGGCTAGGCTTTTAAAGGCCTCAGGACCAACAGCCTAGTAACTTCCTATGAAAGTCTGAAGCAGGTAGCTCCTTTAAATTGCAGTCTAGCCAGTTGCTAATACAAACTGAATCTTTCCATACAAACAGTATTACAAGGAAAGTACAATCAACTGCTAAGGAAGCTCAATATTCTTCAATCACATCTGTAACTGCCAAGTAGTAATTTGCATTTATAAAGCTATTCTTTGCACACTTACTCTAAAAACAGAGTTTACCAAAACCTAACTTCAACTTTCAGAAAACATTCACATACCTCTTGCATCATGTAATAGACTGCAATACAACAATTCTGAAAACATCTAGAAAAGCCTTGAAAACAGACTGTAAAAAATAGCCAGAACTTCACCAGTGGTATATCTTCCTGGCTCAAGGCATTCAAAACCTCGATTAAACGCAGTTATATTCCTGTAACTATACAACTCAAGATCAAGTAATTAACAGCTACTGCGTGGATTTCATGGAAAATACAGTACATACACTGCTGGTCAATAGGGAACTAATTTGTAATTTAACATCTATTAATGATTTTCAGGTCTGGTACATTCAATATCCATTCTCAAAAGAAGTGACAAAGGAACCTTTTATAAACTACACAGTAATGCTCTTTGAAGGAAATGTCTAGTGTAATGTACAAATAAATATTACACAACTGCACTGTCTAGACGGCATGTACTCTCGGATATGGAAACAAATGCAACAGTGCTGCAGCAAACCCTGACAACCATGTTCATGACCCACAGAGTACACCAGAAAGATGGAAAGGAACCATGAACATGCCTGCTTAGCAGACAACGAATTTTATCACAGATTCATCTGTCCGCCAGACACAATAATATTCAAGGTCTACTGAAACAAGAATGAAGATGCAGATAATGAAGGCTACCTTTAAGTACTTCATTTGAAACAAGTAAACAGTACATAGCAACAGTGGGCATGTATACCAAGGCAGGTTTTGAGGCTAGGCCATATAAATGACTAACGTGGTATTTGTTGTAGAGGTGAGGGCCCATGTGCTCCAAGCTCTACCAGGACATGTCCAATTCAGTGTGGTGAAACAGTAACCAATCCTGGAAGGCTGACAGAGGCCCAATAAATGACCAAGCACTGGAGGTATAAGCAACAGGTGGGTACTAAAAGGGAGATAAATGCAAGCTGTCTAGTAGTAAGGTGTTGAGCTGCAAGATTATGGAAATGATTGCTTTACAGAGGGAATACCTAAAATTAGCCTTCTTTTCCACACAGGATGTGAAGTCAGTGCTACATATCACTCTTACTGGTACTACTGCTGCTAGTGATGGGAGCACAATCCCTACAGTGTGCAAATTCTGTACGCATAAGCAGCTTCAAAGGCATAACTGCCCATCCTTCATGCGGTTAAGGTCATCACTGAGGTTACTATATACTCCGTTCTACAGACTCTGACCAAATGTTTTGATGAACCTCAATGTTCAGATGTACCTGTCTATAAAGTTTGGTAGCCCCAGATTCAAACAATGAGCACAGGTCATTGCCTGCTGCATGGGTAACTGTCCATACAAAAAAAACAATTTAAATTTTGTAAAGTATAGTTTAGTACAGTTCAAGTTAGGCACGAAGAGAAAAAAGTTAAGTACCTACCATAACATTCCATCCGTGTTGTCCATTTTCATTCTTCCTGAACTGTTGGGTTTGCATCCGATCCACAGATCTGATGTGGCTGTTACTTTAACTCATGGCCACCAAAAAGCTCTAGAATTAACTCATGGCCACCAAAAAGCTCTCAGATCCCCCTTACCCACAATGCACCAACCACTAACATACCCCAGACCTTGTTTGCTGGTTTACATGAAGTAGGAAGTATTAAAAATATTCCCGACAGAAGAAACCACACCTGGTGCTCAACATGACAGTGGTGTCCTTATAAGCCCTCATTTTTCGAGAAATCAATGCTGTCAATTTTCATTCTAACCTCAATTACTGGGACAGTCTCTCCAGCTACCTAAAATCCTCAGTGGACTAAGAAAGGATATTCCCAAACACAGTTGAGCCAAAGGCTGCTCGTCTCAAGACCAGATCCAGTTTGTAATGAATAATAAATGTATGAGGACTAGCCCACGTTGCAGCAGCATACATGTCATCCATGGAAGATTTGGAAAGAAATTCTGAAGCTGCCATGGACCTAGTTGAATGGACTCTGAAAGATTTTGGTAATGATAGACCCAATTTGTTTTAACAAATGATGTGCAATCCACCAGCCATCTGCTAAAGTTACCTCTGCAACTGATTTGCCCAATTTAGAATCTGCAAAGGAGACAAACTGATCTGTCTTCCAAATTTCTTTTGTTCTAAGTAAAAACATAACTGTCTGTGGACATCCAATAAATGCAACATATATTCACCTTTGTTTGCAAATTCAGAAAAGACTGGTAAATTAATGAGCTGGTTGATATTGAATTCTGACACCACCTTAGGAAGGAAAGGAGGGTTGGTACATAATGTTACTGTATCCCTATGAAAAATCAAGTATAGAGGTTTAGAGGACAATGCTTGAAGTTCTGAAATTCTTCTAGCAGAGGTAATAGCCACTAGAAAAACAGTCTTCCATTCCAGGAATTTAAGATCACATTTTGCTGCTGGTTCAAAGAGGGAATGAATTAAGGCCTGCAGTTCTTCTTTCGGCTTTTCCCGGTTAGGGGTCGCCACAGCGGAACTTCGGTCCGCTAATGATTGGCAGTAGATTTTTATAGTGCCAGTGTGCCAGCCCGACACCCAACCTTCAACGAAGGATGCCCATTCACACATGTCTTTTGAACACTACTCGATCGCGGGGAGAACATGCAGATTCCACACAGAAGGCGCTCCAGCCGAGAATCGAACGGGAGAACTTCTTGCTGTGAGGCGACAACGCTATTGCTGCACCACTGCAGTAAGGCCTGCAATATAAAATTTAAATCCCATGGTGTAGTAGGATCTTTACAGGGAGGTCTCAGTAGATGAGTACCTGTCAAAAAAGCCTTACAAATCTAAGATGAAGCCAAGGAAGAATTCTCATATCCAATATGAATGTTAGATATTGCTGCTAACTGAACTCTGTTGAGGAGCTAGCTCCCTCAAAAACTGTTGCCAAAAATTCAAGAACACTTTGTAAAGGAGCTTGGGGGGGGGGGGGTAATGTGTTTCTGATGTGCCCAAAAAACAAACCTTTTCTTGTAGAAGCCTTATGGAAAGATAAAAGTATATGACAGACAGGGGAAGACAGCATTGGATGTCTGGCTATTAAAGGAATTGGAGAAACCACGCTGCTAGCTTGAGGTTTGAGATATTTGGATGAGTTATGCCTGTACGGTGAGACAGGAGGTCTGGAATAGGATCCAGAATCCAAGGTGAGTAAAGGAAGGGGAACCAAATCTGCTGAGGCCAGTAAGGTGCAATAAGGATGAGTTTTCTCTTCAAACGGGCAGCTTTCTGCAGAAATATGGGAATTAGGGGAGGTGGGGGTAGACACAGACTGGGAGGCTAATCGTGGAGTAAAACGTCCCTCAGTGATTCCCTCCATGGGAGGATCAGGGCAAAGAAGTTACTGCTCTACTTGTTTAGGCCAGATGCAAAAACATTGCAGCAAGGCTGGCCCCACTGACAGAAAATCATTTCTGCCATTTTTATGTTGAGAGACCACTAGTGAGGTAGTAGAATAGACCTGATCAAGTCTGCTATCATGTTGAGACTTCCCCAAAATGTGCATTGCTATCAGAAAAAATGTTTAGAAGAGATTACCTACAGCAACACACCGAGGGCTTCTCAATACAAGGGGTAAGACCTGGTCCCCCCTTGTTTGCCGATGTACCAAACTACTGATATGTTGTCCATCTGAATCACAACTATCCCGAAAGGGAGAGAGTCTTGGAAGGCCTGCAACGATAAGAGCACCGCTGTCATTTCTAGGACATTGACATGTGTATTGGCCTCTTCAGAGGACTAAGTACCTTGGACTGTTTTCCCTAAGTACCACCAGTCACCCAATATGGGAAGCATCCACAGTCACTACAGCCTTGGACTGGGGAGGAATGAAAGGACTGCCTTGTACAGCATGATCTGACTGAAACCACCACCAAAAGTATTTCTTGCATGCTTGAGTGATTCTTATTTGGACTTACATGCGTTGATAAAGAATCCATCATTGTGCTGCTAGCATCCACTGAAAAATTCTCATATTAAATCTTGCTAGACAAGCTAAAGTTATGGCCACTGACATTGACCCCAAAGCTTGAAGAATCAATCAGGCTGAAATTTTGGTACTATGACTTATTTTCCTGACCTGGAATTGGATGGTGTGCACTCAAGCCAGGAAGAGAAGCGGTCACAGATACCATGTTGAAAACAGCTCCTATAAATTCCAGTGTTTCAGAGGGTTGTAAATGAGACTTGTTGTAATTTATAGTTATTCCCAGATGGGAGCAAGTCTGGAGTGCCTGATCTCAGAGATGCCTGGTCGGGGTGGTAATGAACCAGTTGTCCAAGTATGGAAACACTTGGAATCCCTGCCATTTCAAGTGAGCTGTAACTACTGCCATTCATTTGATGAACACCCTGGAAGCTGTAGTGAGGCCAAAGGGCAGTGCTCTGAACTGATACTGACTGGCTTCTAGCCGGAAGAGTAAATATCTCCGGGATTGTCTGTTCATTTTTATGCGATATGCGATAGTACGCGTCTTGAAGGTCTATCAAGCACATCCAGTCATCCTTGCCCAAAAAGGGCAGAATGGACTGAACCGTGACAATCCAAAACTTGGTGACTTGAACAAAACAGTTGAACATACAAAGATCCAAAACTGGTCTCTAGTCCCCTGTTTTCTCTGGCACTAAAAATCTTGAGTAAATTCCGGATTCTATTTGGTCTGGTGAGACCTCTTAGATGACTCTTTCCTAGCAGTTTTTGTATTTCTAGTGCTGCTGCTTTCCTCTGCCTGGGTGGATCATCAGGAAATTTGCATACAGATGGAGGTGAAAGGTAATTTTATATCCTCTGCACCAATTGTGATGTCTAGCCAAGCACTCTTGTGCAGGGATAATCGACCCACAATCACTTCCAGAAGGGGATAATCGGGCCTCCTTTCAGGTCTGGTTGGTACTATTGGAGAAGGAATCTCTGGACCACTTGTTCTGTGGGCCTCCTCTGCCATATGGGCATTGTTGTTCATTCGTGTCACACCCCCCCCCAGAAGGATCTCTGCAAGGATCTTGGAAAGAACCCTGGGACTTTCTGAAGCACATTTTTTGACCACCTCATCAATTCCTAGAAAAGGAGTTTTGAAATCGGTTTGCTCATTTGCTACTGTTATATTAAAAAACAAAATACACTATGCATTGCCGCTTAGCTAGGGTTAAAGTATTACCGGTGCCATAAAGTCTGCTCTTCAAATTTTCCCTTAGACCTAGCCAGTTTTTCAGTTTTAGCACTCAAATTTGTTTGAGCTCAGCATTTGTTCAGAACTCGTAAGCACTAAATAAGCTACAAATTACTACAGCACTCAACTTTCACTTGTCTAGAGGAAAACAGTTTTTAGTACTTAATAAGCACCTATCCAAGCATGTCTAAGGATCAGCTCCCAGTGTTTTCTCCTGTCTACCTGACGAATCTGGGCATCTTGGGGCATTGCAGCAATTGCCTCATGTACACAGTCAACCCTCTCCTCCTACCACCCAACACTACAACCTGAGAGATGCACTTATACGGCCAAATTGGAAGCAAAGCTTTCTTAATCCAAGACTGAACTAGAGTCAAGAGGAGAAGGTAAACACTTGCACCACACCACACTCATCATAGTCCCTCAAAAGCTACACCAACAAAACACACACAGAAACACAAAACACACACCTACATTTGCGGAGGCCCTCAATAAAAATCTGCTCAAGCAACAAAGACCTCCAGAGCAAAAACGCAAGCAACCTCCACCCCCAACACAACCCAAATGACAGCCCACAAACTCAGTGTGCCACTCCACCACAGCCCATAAGGCATAACATAGTCATAGGTGATTTTATAGTCAGGCACACTGAAGTTCCACTCACCAGGCTAAATAAAGGAGAAATTTACTGTCAGCTGCCTGTCGGGTGCCAGGATCCACCACATAACGCATGCACTCGGGTCACTCCACAAGTACAAATATGACTGTCATTGTCCATGTTGGTGTGAATGACCTGAGACTTACCTCCCTGGACTACATAAAGAGACACATGGAGGAGCTCTCCGATCTTGTAGCCTAGGCAGGTATGACACTAGCCCCGAGTAGCATCCTGCCATTACCCAGAATGATACCACAGTACAAGGACAAAATGATTGACTTCAACAATTGGCTAAGCTTCTGGTGTCATTCTAAAGGGATACAGTATCTGCCTGCCTGGGATGACATGATCGACGGACCACGATGCTTTGCCAGAGAGCCTGCATCTGTCGCCCTTGGGATTCCGGATACTGGCTAAGGTTCTTGCCACCCCTATAGTGCCTTTTTTAGGAAAGGTTCAAAAGGTACAAATTCACCACTGTAACAGGTACAAGCAAGCAAAATTAGAAGTCTAAACCTCAAAATGCATTTACTCGACGCACTCCTTAAAATGGAGATCATAAACATCTGTGCAGTGACAGAGACCTGGTTCAAGGCGCCAGAGAGCACCCCTGCATTACCAGGCTATATAGGCTATAATTCATACCACACATTTCAGCCATCTAACCTGGACCGAAACACTAAAGGCGGAGGCGTGTCCATATTCATTAAGCTCCAGGCTAGTTGCTCAGCATAATGCATCAGAGATTATCCAAGTGCAACTAACTCTGGGCAAGACCGCATTCCAAATTGCAGCTTGCTTCTGATCCCCCACCATGCCCCAGGATTTCCACTCCTCATTTCTTTATACACTGGAAAGTATTAGGGTACAATCCAACACCCTAATAATGGGCGATTCCAACTACCCCACCATTAACTGGGTAAACTACTCGCATACCAACTTCTCTTGCTCAACGTTTTCTGGAATTCATAAATTCCAACACCTTGGATCAACTTATCCACACCCCCACCAGGGACAGCAATATCCTAGACCTGGTCATTACCAACATGGGTGACTGGTGTTCCACACCAGAGGTCAATTCCTCGTTGGTCAGATCAGACCACAAGCTAATCACCCTACACATCCACATCTCACCCCATCCCCACCCCCATTAGAGAAACCACAGTAAAAAAAATTTCTCCAAAGCCAACTTCAACCTTAAGACAGAACTGGCAAACTTCACGACACCCATGCAGATGGGCAACAGAGGTACAACTGCTGAATCCTACACAAATACACTTTATAAGCACTTACACGTGTGCATGGATTGTGCTATCCCTAACAGAACCAAAATGCTATCCTCCAAAAAAAGGAAGCCAATCTGGTGGTCCCCTGTAATAAACAAACTCTACAACAGAAGAAACTGTTGCAAAAGAGTAAAATCCCATGACTGGAGGAACTCCCTGGTCAGCCTCAGTAAGAAGCTGAGATCCCTCATAAAATCCTCCAAAGCTAGTTACGAAAACAAAAATCGCCACCGATTCTACAGACCACCACAATGCATTCTATAGCTATGTTAAGAATCTCAATGGCAACACTCATTTGCTGAGTTACAGCACAATGGCACTAAATATACAGAACCAACTGATATTGCCAACATCCTGGCAGACAGGTTCAGTGCTAACTTTACCCCCCTCTCACCCCTTAAAGGCCCATCTCTATACCGGAAGAATGCAATGTTCCTGTAATCACGGCTGCACAGGTAAAAACCACACTCTCCAAAGCCAAAAACACAGTATCCATGGGACCTGACAACATCCCAGGCTACGTTCTACACAAAACTACAGAATGAACTGGCACATGTAAGCACCATGTTCAATCATAGCCTCACCTCAGTCTGTGCCCACTGAATGGCACACAGACAGTTATCCCACTCCACAAAAGGGGAGCCACCACAGACTCCGGGAACTACTGCCCCATTAGCCTAACAAGCATAGTCTACAAGACCATGGAACTTATAAACAAAGACATTGGTACTCTACAAACTCTGGACCCCACCCAGTTCAGGTTTGTAAAAGGCATATTATGTCTCCTAAACCTGACAGACTTCTTTGAAGCAGTCACCAAAGCCATAGAGGAGGGTAAGGTGGATCACACAGCCTATCTAGATCTCGCCAACGCTTTTGGCACCATCCTCCACTCTGGAATTATAGATAAAACTCACTAAACTAGGTATAAATCCCAATGTCACAAGATGGGTTGCCAACTGGCTCAGTGACAGAACCCACACTGTGAAAGTAGCAGACTCCAAATCCGATTTCAGACCAGTGACAAGTGGAGTACCACAGGGTTCAGTCCTGGGTCCCCTCCTGTTTGGTATCTGCTTCTCTGAAGTGCAGGCTGGCACTGAAGGTCTCTGGCTGGCGAAGTTCACAGATGAGTATGGCTCCTATTTTGCAGCCAAGTCCCCAAGTGATGTGGACATCCTACAAAAGGGCCTCGCTGAGACGGACGCCTGGTGTCAGAGCCATGGCCTCAGGCTCAATGCCAAAGTGCATTGTCATCTCCTTTGGTAAAAACTCTGTACCTATGAACTACCACATAGGCAGCAGTCTATTTAATGCCGAATGTGTAATAAGAGCCCTTGGGACCCAGGTGGACAGTAGTCTCTCCTTTGATAATCACGTCACCACAGCAGTCAGGAAATCCTTCTGCCTGGCACACATCACGAAAGGGCTCCCATCCAGGAAGAGAGAGGTCATTAATTCCCCTCTACTCGTCACTCGAACCCATTGTAGAGTGCAGCGCCCCTTTTGGAGTGTGCCTCGCGGGACATCTGTGGCGGCTGGAGGGGTCGCAGAGGTACCTCACCAAGAGGATTACCGGCCTCAAACAGATGCCCTACGCTGACCAGCTCAAAAAACTTCATAGCATATCGCCTACTCTGAGGTGATCTCTGCCTAACATACAAAGCTATGTCAAACCCAGAGCTATTTTACATGCTACACATAAAGAAATCAATTCCTCCGAGCTACACACTCTAAGGACCTAAACCTTGTCAGCACAATAAACAAAAAGTACAGTTGTGTACACTTACCATAAATGTAGATGGTAGAGTGTATTCACTGTTGCAGTAATCACATTTGGGTTATCTGCTTGCAGTAGCCCTCAGTCGGCCTGATTATCAAAGTCTTGGGTCCTGTATCGGTTGCTGTCTCATCTTCCATGACGTCAGGTAGTCAGGGATATAAAGCATGCAGCCGATGCCATTACATCAGTTTTTCTTGCCCCAGATGTCAGGTGCCCCCATAATGGGAAGCAATTATATACAAGGTTACACCCCCAACAAAAAAGCAAATACACCAAAAAGCTTTAAGCACAGTGAACAAGAATAGGAGGTATAATCAATAGAAGTCAGGGGGCTGGAGGGAGGGTAACCAGGACTGCAAAGGTGAATACACTCGAACATCTACATTTATGGTAAGTGTACACAACTGTACTATGTTCTTCGTGTTTCACTGTTGCAGTCATCACATCTGCGTAGATTCCCAAAGCTAATGATGGGAGGAGGTAATTAGATAGCATTAGGACCAGCTATAAGGCCCTGCAAGACTACAGTGGCAAAGCCAGCTCTGGATTTAGAAAAAATTGGCAAGTGGTAATGCTTGGTGAAGGTATGTACAGAACTCCAGGTAGCAGCTTCTAGGATGTCCCTAGTAGGGATACCACTGAGAAAGGCTGTAGAGGTAGATGCAGCCTTAGTTGAATGTGGTCTTATCCCCTGTGCTTATAGCAGAAATGAATGCAATGGCCTATCCACTTAGAAATGTTTTGCTTTGAAATGGCCTTCCCCTCTGCCCCTGCAGCAAATGCAACCAGCAGCTGTTCAGATTTCCTGAGAGGCTTACTCCTGTCCAAGTAAAATCTAAGTTGTCTGTGCATGTCCAAGGAGTGCAGTATTGATTCCCCTTTGTTCTGTGGATTAGAAAAGAAGGTTGGCAAATGAATGGACTGATTAAGGGCCACAGTGGATACCACCTTGGGCATGAAGGAGGGATTGGTCCTGAGGGACACCGTCAGCATGAAAGATGATGAAAGGCTCCACTGCCATGAGGGCCTGTAATTCAGACACCCTTCTTGCTGAAGTGATGGCTAGAAGGAAGGCTGTTTTCTAAGAAAGGAATTTCAACTCTGCATTCGCAGATGGCTCAAAGGGAGATAGAGTGAGCTTCTCCAATACAAAGTTAAGGTCCCAGGCTGGAGTAGGGGCTCTCCTGGATGGTCTTAACCTTTTGGCCTCTCTGAGGAATTACTTCAGCAGTGGATAAGAGAAGAGGGGTGGTTCTGTATTGTAATGAGCTGAGGCATGAATTTTGATGGAGGAAAAGGAAAGGCCCTTGTGAAGCATCTCAGTTAAGTACTGAAGAATATAGGGTAAATTTGGCACAGCTGTGCCCATCCCCCGAGTTTGGCTCCAGGAACAGAATCTTTTCCATTTTTTTGCATAGGATTTTCTGGTACTAGGATGTCATTCTGGAGGTAAGGAGGCCATCACTTGCTTACTGAGGGATGGTAACTGAGAGATCAGGTAATTAGCCAGGCTGCCAGGTTCAGGGTTTGAAGCTGTGGGTGCAGAATCTGGCCCTCCTGCTGGGACAGCAGGGCAGGGGTCTGAGGCAGGTGCCATGGTGGCAGCAGTGACACTGCGCAACAGGGGGTACCGGTGTTGTGTGGCCAGTCTGGTGCAATCAGTATTGTCCTTGGTTTGTCCAGTTTGATCTTTAGTAGTACCTTGGAGAGGAGAGGCAGAGGGGGAAGTTTTTCCAGGTGAAGGACAGGGCATCCACTTTCCAAGCTGGTTTGTAGGGAGTCCTTGTGCAGAATTTGTCCATTTGGTAGTTCTAGGGGGAAGCAAACAGGTCCATCTCTGGGCTCCCCCATTTGTTTCTCAACATGTTGAATACCTTTGGTTCCAGTTTCCACGCGTGGGGTTCCATGAGATTTCTGCTTAGGTTGTCTGCCAGTGTATTTAGCTTTCCTGGCAGGAACTGAGCCTGTAGGTGCACTTGGTAGCTCAAGGCTGTGTTCCACGGAGTCATGACTAGTCTGCAGAGAGGGTAGGAGTGTGTTCCCCCTCCTTGTTTACGTAGCACATAACAGTGGTGTTGTCAGTCTTTACCAATAAAGTACAGTTTTGTACCTACCATAAATGTAGATGTTCGAGTGCTCATACAGCTGCAGTCATAACAGATGGGTTATCCTGCCGTCAGGCGGGTCCTCGGTCTGCAGAATTCCAAAGTCTAGGTCCGGCGTTGGTTGTCATCGCTTCCTCCCTGACGTCAGTGTGGCAGGGGTATAAAAGAGGCAAGCAACGCCATTTTCTTCAGTTTTTCTTGCCCCAGATGTCAGGTGCCCCCAGAAGGAAGGCAAACAATGTTATGCAAAAATGCAATGTTGATAAATCTAAAAAAAAAAACAGTAGTTGCAAGCAAATACACCATAAAAGAGTACCCCAAAAGGTTATATGAAAGGGGTTTGTCATAAGGCCTGTCCTAACAGGGGTTGGAGGGAGGGAAACCTGGACTGCAGCTGTTTGAGCACTCGAACATCTACATTTATGGTAGGTACAAAACTGTAATATGTTCATTGTGCATACAGCTGCAGTCATAACAGATGGGTAGAATCCCAAAGCTAAGTAAGGGTGGCAGGCACTAAGTGGAACTAGGAGGGGCTAGGATGCCCTGCAGGACTGCTGTGGCAAAGCCCGCTCTAGATTTAGAGTATAGTGGGAGGTGACAGTGCTTGGAGAAAGTGTACACTGAACTCCAGGTGGCTGCTTCCAAAATATCCTTGGTAGGGACCCCCCCCTGAGGAAGGCTGCAGAGGTAGCTGTGGCTCTGGAGGAGTGGGATCTGAGGCATGCAGGCACAGTTTTTCCATGAAATGAGTAACAAAAGCGTATGCAGTGGGCTATCCATTTTAAAATTGTCTGTTTGGAAATAGCCTTTCCTTGAGCACCTGCAGCATAGGATACAGTTGTTCAGATTTCCTGAATGGCTTTGTCCTGTCCAAATAATAACGAAGTTGTCTGTGAATGTCCAAGGAATGTAGTAGTCTTTCCCCTTTGTTTTGTGGATTAGGATAAAAGGTAGGTAAGTGGATAGTCTGATTCAAAGCTACACTGGATACTACCTTTGGCATAAAGGTACCGTTGGTTCGTATGGAAACTCTGTCCTGATGGAAAATGATGAATGGTTGCACAACCATGAGGGCCTGTAGCTCCGAAACCCTGCGAGCTGAGGTGATAGCCAGAAGAAAGGCTGTTTTCCATGACAAGTACTGTAACTATGATGAAGAAGCTGGCTCGAAGGGAGGAAGGGTCAGCTTTTCCAATACGAAGTTGAGGTCCCAATCAGGGACTGGTAGTTTCCTTGGGGGTTTTATATTCTTTGCCCCTCTGAGGAACTGCCTTAAGAGAGGATGAGAGAATAAAGGAGGATCTGTGTTGTATTGCGCAGAAATGGCTGAAGCGTGGATCTTGATGGAGGAGAAGGAAAGTCCATTGTTTAACATCTCAGCTAGGTACTGTAAGATTTGAGGTATATTTATTACCCAAGGATTCTGTCCCTTCTTTTGATTCCAGGCACAAAATAGTTTCCATTTAGTGGAGTAGGCCTTTCTAGTAGAAGGTCTTCTGGCCTCCAAGATGACATCCTGCACCTCCTTGGAGAGTAGAAACTGTTGGGAAATCAAGGAATTCTCCATGCAGCTAGATTTAGAGTTTTGAGATGGCTGTGAAGAGTCTTGTAGCTGTGCTGGGACAACAGAAGAGGGACTAGAGGTAGGATCCATGGTGGGGAATGTGTCAGGCTCTTCAGGAGCGGATACCAGTGTTGCCTTGGGCAGTCTGGAGCAATGAGAATCATTTTCGGCCTCTCTGCTCTGGCTTTTAATAGAACTTTGGGCAGCAGAGGAAGAGGCGGGAAGGCATAGACTGTCAATGTTGCCCAATTGAAGGAAAGTGCGTCCACTTTCCAGGCCTGTGGATGATAGGTCCTTGAATTTTTTCAACTGGCAATTTCTGTGGGTAGCAAAGAGATCTATGTCTGGCTGTCCCCATGCCCGAGTTATCTCTGTGAAAATTTGAGGATGCCACTTCCATTCGTGTGGATCTGTCATATTTCTGCTTAGGTTGTCTGTCTGTGTTTTCCTTCCCTGGCAGGAATTGTGCTTGTAGTTGAATTTTCAATTCCAGTGCTGTGTTCCATAGGGTCATGGCTTGCCTGCACAGGGGGTATGAATGAGTTCCCCCCTGTTTGTTTATGTACCACATCACTGTGGTGCTGTCTGTCCTTATTAATAGCTGGCCTGGATGCAGTAGGTCTTTGAAGGTCTTAATAGCCTTTTGCACGGCTAGCATTTTGGTTGATGTGAAGGAGCTTCTCTTTTCGTGCCCATTTTCCCTGAATGCACTGATTTGTCATGTGTGCTCACCAGGCGTAGTCTGAGGCGTCTGTTGTGATGATTTGAGTTGCTTGAGGTACACAGAAAGGAAGACCTGTGTTTCTTTGGCAAGCTTGAGCCCACCACATAAATTCCTTTTGAAGGCATGGAATGAGTGGTATAATTGCTTCCAAGCTGTGGCTGTGTTGAGACCATAAGTTTTTTAGGTACCATTGAAGTTTTCTCATATGCAGCTTTGCACACGGGATAAGTAGGATGCAAGATGCCATGAATCCCAGAGCCTGCAGGACTTTCCTTGCAGTTAGCCTGGTGTAAGTTGCCATTTTTATGAAGTATTGAGACAGTTGCCCTTGCTTGTCTGGCGTGAGGTAGGCCATCTGGGTGGTTGTATCCAAGGTGGCACCCAAGAAAATTATTTGTTGAGAGGATATCAGTTTTGATTTCTTTTTGTTGACTGTGTATCCCAGGAAGTTCAACAGTTTTATTACAAACGCCAGGTGCTGCAGTAGTATGTCCTTGCTGTCCGCTTGGATCAGGCAGTCATCCAGATATGGGTAGATTTGTATACCTTGCAGTCTGCAGAAGGCGATTACTGATGCCAGGCATTTCGTAAACACTCTGGGCGCAGTAGATAAGCCAAAAGGCAATGCAGAGAATTAGTAATGGGTTGAACCTGCAAGAAATCTGAGGTATCTTCTGCAATCTTTTGTCTGATAGGGACATGCAGGCATGCCTCCTTGAGGTCCAATGTTACCAGCCAGGACTCCTTGCCCAGCATGGGAAGAAGCTGCTGTAATGTGAGCATCTTGAATTTTGGCACCTGTAGATATGTGTTTAGGATGGAAGGTCTAAGAGAGGTCTCCAATCTTTGTCTTTCCTTGGTACCAGGAATAGTCTGGAATAAAACCCTTGACCTTGTTCTTTTGCAGGTACCTCTTGAATTGCTTTCATGTCCATGAGAGCTGAAATTCGTTTCTGTGCCTCTGCCCTTTGATTTTGTGGCAGGTTTGGCATGCCTCTCATTTTTGGAAGAGTGTGAAAGTGGAACCTGTAGCCTCTGTCTATAATGTCCAGAATCCATTTGTCTTTTGTAACAATATGCCAATTTTTTGAGAATAGTGTCAGTTTTCCGCCCAAAGGTGCTGCCATTAAAGATTTGCTTGGCAGGTGTAGGGGGAAGTCATTGTGTCTGTTTTCTGAAAGACTGTGATCTATCTTCTCCACCTCTTGGGGTTGGTGCTTGCCACTGTCTGGCTCTGAAAGATCCTTGAGGTTGCCCTCTACCCCTTGGACACCTGTATCTGCCCCTTTGAGGTCTGTCCATGGCTGGAAATGACCAATTTTTTGAAGGTCAGTTTCTGCTGAAACGTGGAGGCTGTACCTGCAGGAAATCTTTCACCGTTTGCATTGATTTCGCTTTTTCCTCTATTTTCTTTAGCACCTCCTCTGCTTTAACACCAAACAATACATCTTTTTGAAGAGGTGCATCTAATAATTTAGCTTTGACATGATCTGGTAAGGTTTGCTCTTTGAGCCAAGCATGCCTACGTATAACAGACCCCGTAACAGCAGCTCTACATGAGGCCTCTAAAGCATCAAAACCACACTGCAAGGTATGTTTACCCACTTGCTCTGCACCATGCAACAAATCCTGCAACTCTTAAATCTGGTTGTTCTGGTTGTGTCATTTTGCTTTTCAGCTGACATATCAAAAACTGTTGATACTTTAACATATGTAACTGACAGTTTAATGCCC
The DNA here is from genome assembly GCF_019279795.1 of Protopterus annectens. Taxonomy (NCBI): domain Eukaryota; kingdom Metazoa; phylum Chordata; order Ceratodontiformes; family Protopteridae; genus Protopterus; species Protopterus annectens. The sequence goes on from NC_056734.1 coordinate 92,582,798, forward strand.
TCATGGTTAAAGTGGCCGAGGTGTACACCTTTTTCCCCCACCTTTCTAAAGATCTGGAATCTCTCTCTGAAGGTAATGGGTGTTTAGCAGTAGAGGCCTTAATTCCCTTGGGACCCTGTGAAATAGTTTCTGGGTCAGCAGAATGGCTTTTATATAGGAACTGGTGAGAATCAGGAACCCGGTAATACCGGTCTGGTTTAACAGGAGCTGGAGGCAAAGAATCAGGATTAAGGCTGGCTTCTGTGTACACATCATCCAATATATCTAAAACAGGAGGGATAGCCAGAGGCCTATGCTGGGGGAGCAGAAGAAATTCCCTGAGCCTTTTCTTGGAATCTGAGTTATATTGGCCTTCCCAGTGAAAGTGTTCCCTCAATGTATGCAGGGTTTCCCCAAAAGAGAAGTCCTCAGGGGGGGAGACCGAGGGAATAGACTCCTCTGCATCAGAGTCTTCGAATGGAGAATAGGCCAAATCCTGGTCCTCCGATAGTTCTGAGGTAATAGAAGCTTGATCTGAGGAAGGGTAGTCTTCCTCTAATCTAGGCCTTTTGTCAGAGGGGGGTTGAGAACCCCTGATAAGAGTAATCAAATCCTCAGCCATTTTAAGCATCTGCTTTTTAGGCATGGTGTCTGAGGAACCTGTTTTTTGGTTTTCATGGCTGTTTTAGATTTAGTGAAGGCTTTAATGGGGAAGGAGGAAGGCTTGAAGACCCCTTGAGAAATGGCAGGCCTGTCTAAATTCTAAGTTTCCCCGCCAGGAGTGGCGTCGGTATCTGTAGTAGGAATGGGTGCCGAGGAGCCTACGACCTCGGGTACTTTAGACACCGGTAATGCATTGTCATCGGTACTCAGGGGCTGCGTAGGTGCCTCAATGAGTACCGGAGAACCGGTAGTCGGCCTTAGCGTGGTATCAGTAGGTGGTGCGGACCTCGTATGCCGGTCCTTATCTTTGCGTTTTTTGCTCAAAACTGGAGTCGGAGTATCCGACGACATAATATAATTACATTTTTTGACAAAAAAGTGAAGGGCGAACTCCGCCCGACGCTTAATAGTGCGTTTGTTGAATCTAGCACAAAAATGGCAGGCCGAGACGTCGTGGTCTGGGCCTAAGCAAGGTATACATTAAGAGTGGAAATCCTTATGCGGTATTTGCTTCCCACATGAAATACAATTATTAACTTTGTCTGACATCGGTCTGAGGCAAGAAAAGTTTCCCCAACGGGGTACTTAGCTTTCAAGAAGACTTCGGCTGAAATACTTTCGTAAATCTCAGGAGCTGGCCGACCGGCACTTGCGAACTGCTTCTGCTTCGAGCACCGCGCGGCAAGAAAGACTGGGGAAAATGGCATCGGCTGCCTCTTTTATACCCCTGCCGCACTGACGTCAGGGAGGAAGCGACGACAACCGACGCCGGACCTAGACTTTGGAATTCGGCTGACCGAGGACCCGCCAGACAGCAGGATAACCCATCTGTTATGACTGCAGCTGTATGCACGATGTACTTCTGTCCTGGAAGAATGTGGTCCTTGAAGGCTGTCAGAGCATTCTGTACAGCTAATATTTCTTTTTGATTGATATGCAGGTGCATTTGATTTGGGTTCCATTTACCCTGAATGCACTGTCCTGTCAAGTGAGCCCCCCATGCATAATCTGATGCGTCTGTTAGGGTTTGGGCGGCAGGGGGTACGGTGAATGGCAGTCCCTTGTTTTGGTGGCAGACCTCTGCCCACCAAAGGAACTCTATCTATAGACAAAGTATGATAGGAATAATTGATTCTAGATCCTGGGAATATTGACACCATAGGCTTTTTAGATACCATTGTAGTTTCCTCATATGCAGTCTTGCATATGGAATTAGTAGAATGCAAGAGGCCATGAACTCCAGGGCTTGCAGTATTTTCCTTGCAGATAGCTGGGTCTTTGTGGCCAGTAGTTTGAAGTAGACTGTCAAATGAACTTGTTTCTCTGGCGTGAGGTAGGCCATCTGGGAAGTTGTATTCAAGCTTGCACCCAGGAATACAATTTGTTGGCAGAGTACAAGATGTGATTTCTTTTCGTTTATGGTGTACCCCACAGACGTTAGCAATTTCTTTACAAACGTCAGATGATTTAATAGTATGTCCTGGCTTTTTGCCTGAATTAGGCAATCGTCCAAGTATGGGGTTGTTGTATCTTTTGGCTTTTCCCTGTTAGGGGTTGCCACAGCAGAACTCTGGTCCGCTAATGATTGGCAGTAGATTTTTTACATACCGAGTTGCCAGCTCTGACGCACAACCTTCAACGAAGGTACGCCCATTCACGCACGTCTCCCCACAGAAGACGCTTTAGCTGAGAATCGAACAGGACGTCTTACTGTGAGGCGACCACGCTACCGCAGCAACACCACCGCAGTCGTCCAGGTATGGGTATATTTGAATATTTCTTTGCCTGCAAAATGCAATGACTGAAGCTAGGCACTTTGTGAATACCCCAGGTGCAGTAGATAAGCCAAAGGGCAGTGCAGAGAACTGATGGTGCATGCAGCCTGCTCTGAAGCGTAGGTATCTTCTGCAAGATTCTCTTACTGGGATGTGCAGGTAGGCTTTCTTTAAATCCATTCAACCAGGCATCTTTGCCTAGCATGGGAAGCAGCTGATGAGGAGTTAGCATCTTGAATTTTGGGATTACCAAAAATGTGTTTAGGATAGACAGGTCCAGGATAGGACGCCAGGAATTGTCTTTTATGGGTACCAGGAAAAGTCTTTAGTAGAAACCTTGCCCCCAATTCTTCTTCTGGGACAGGTTGAATAGCCCTGATGCTTAAGAGAGAGAAAATTTGCTTTTGAGCCTCTGCCCACTGATCTGGGGGTAGATCTGGCCAACCATTTTGGGTTGGTAAGAAGTGGAAGTGAAACCTGTATCCTTGGGAAACTATATTTAAAACCCATTTGTCTGGGATAATGAGTTCCCAATTTTTTGCATGCAGGGCAATCTTTCACCCTAAAGGAACAGTTGAGCAGGGCTTGGAAGCTTTAAAGTTAAGTCATTGAGACAGTTTACCATAGGGGGAGTCTTACTACTCCCTGCTTTGGAAGTGGGAGCCCCCCACTGCTTAGGCCTGTGAGTACCTTGGGACTGAAGCCTGGGTGTTCTGCTGGTTCTAGGTTTGGACTGAGAAGGCCTGGAAGAGGCAGGAAAGAACTAATTCTTAGAGGGCCAATGCCTACTAAATTTGGGAGGCTGTACTTGCAGGAAATCTTTAACATTTTGCATAGATTTAGCTTTCTCCTCCATCTTTTTAAGTACTACTACTGCTTTGTTGCCAAACAGGCGGCCTTGGTTTAAGGGAGCATCCAGTAATTTAGCTTTAACATGGTCTGGCAAAAATTGCTCCTTAAGCCAAGCATGCCTTCTAAGTACAGACCCAGTGACAGCAGCCCTTCAAGATGCCTCTAATTTATCAACACCACATTGCAAAGTATGTTTTCCAACTTGTTCAGCAGAATGCATTAAATTCTGTAAATCTTTATTTTCAGCAGAGAGTCAGGAATCATTTTCTGTTTAAGCAATCCAATAACATGCTGCCGATACTTTAACATATGAAACTGGCAGTTTAAGGCCCTAATGGCCAAGGTTGCATAAGTGTATACCTTCTTACCCCATCTATCCAGTGCCCAGGAATCCCTATCAGAGGGGGTAGGATTTTTGGCAGCAGTAGCCTTAATGCCCTTGGGTCTCTGTGAAATGGTCTCAGGATCTGCAGTAGGATTTTTAAAGAGGAACTTACTTGTGTCAGTCAGGAACCCTGTAATACCTATCAGGTTTTCTGGGAGCAGGAGGTAAAGAGTCAGGGGCCAGGCTAGATTCTGAGAAGGCATCATCTACAATGTCCAGTACAGGAGGGAAAGCTAAAGGCCTGTGTTGAGGTAAGAGTAAGAATTCCCTAAGCCTCTTTTTGGAGTCAGAGTAATCCTGGCTTTCCCAGCAAAAATGCTCCCAGAGAGTATGCAAGGTTTCACCAAAAGAGAAATCCTCTGGAGGGGAAGCAGAGGGAATGGAGTCCTCTGCATCAGAGTCCTCATAGGTATATAAGGGCAAATCCTCGTCATCCAAGAAAACAGAAATTTCAGAATCCTGATCAGAAGAATCAGAAGGAAAATCAGTCCTAGGTCTCTTAGAGGGGGAAGGGTGGCTTCCCCTGATTAGAGTAATAAGGTCTTCAGCCATTCTTTGTTTTTTAGGGATGGGGCTTGACTATGCAGTCTTGACATCGGTTTTCTAGGCATGGATCGAGTTTTAGGCCTTGAAGAATAAGATGGCATCTGTTTAATATGCAAGTCACTAGGTCTGAATACACCCTCAGAAGCCGGTGCCTGAACAGCGGCTCTGGACCCATCCAAGGAAGCGACATCCGCAGGTTCCACGGTCTGAGAAGCATCTCGCGGCATACCGGACTCCGAATGGGTCTCAGTAGAGGCCTGCGAATCTGAAGTAGCAGGTATCAGGGGCTACGAAAGCACCTCACTATGTACCAGCGAACTGGCAACTAGCTTAGGAGAAGAGTCGTCGGCAGCTCTGGACCTATGTGGTCTGTCTTTATTTTTGCATTCGGGTGGCTTACCGAAGCCATTTCTGGATAATTGAACAGAGGACCAAAATATTTAGATGCGTAAATGAACAGACGACGAATAGTACGAGGTTTGAATAAGGCACAAAACCGACAGCGAGGTACATCATGGTCTGGGCCTAAGCAAGGAATGCAGTACAAAAGAAAATCTTTATGAGGTATTTGCTTTCCATAAGAAATACAATTGTTAACTTTTACTAACATCGGTTTAGAGCAAGAAAAATGATCCCTAACAACGGGGTGCTTAGCTTAGTTGAAGACTTCGGATCTGAAACTCAAAAACGAAAATTTCAGGAGTCGACCGACCGGTGCTTGCGAACTGCTTCTGCTTCAGGCACCGCACGGCAAAAAAGATTGATGTAATGGCATTGGCTGCATGCTTTATACCCCTGACTACCTGACGTCATGGAAGATGAGACAGCAACCGACGCAGGACCCAAGACTTTGATAATCAGGCCGACTAAGGGCTACTGCAAGCAGATAACCCAAATGTGATGACTGCAACAGTGAAACACGAAGATCATCATGCTGGAGGGATAAATTCCTGTCCCAGAGACTTCCCTTACTCTGGAACAGACTACCTGCCCATCTATGTCAAGCAGAGTTCCTCATTAGCAGTCTTCAAAACAAAACTTGATGAGTGGATGGGAAGTGGGAAGTTAACCCTGGGGATCACTTCTGTGGCTCTGCTCGACAGAGGCACAGGAAAATAACTTTCTTGGGTGGCGAAAACCAGGGAACCTCGTTGGCTAGGCTTACTTAGGCCGATAGCCTAGTACCTACCTATGACAGGAGTCCAAGGAAGTAAATATTGTGGGAAGAAATATCCAGGGAATTGTTATGGCTAGGCTTGTACAGGCCCCTAGGGCTGATAGGTTCATAGGTTGGTACTAGGCTATCATCTCTAGGGCCTATACAAGCCTAGCCATAACAATTCCCTGGATATTTCTTCCCACAATATTTGCTTCCTTGGACTCCTGTCATAGGTAGGTACTAGGCTATTATATAGGCCCTAGGACCAATAGCCTAGTACCTACTTATAAACCTATGAAAAAGTCAAAAAAACATATGCCCATTGCAGAGGGGGTCTTTCCACTTTTCTCAAACCTGCAAAGTGTGCCTAACTTTAGGTCCAAACAACAAACTGTTGTCAAAGGGTGCATTGATTAACAAGGACATTAAGGGCTCCATAAAATCACATAAGCGCATCAAAGCATGTCTCCTGATGGAAATGCCTGAACCTGCCTCTGTTGAGGCACCTTCAGCTGCATGAGAGGAAAGCCTCAGACGAGTTAGAAATAGACTGTAGAGTTGCAAACTGAGGCCACAGAAGTCTGGTTCTTGGCAGTAGTGGTCACAGAAAGAATCTGACAGTTCCTTCATCAAGTCCCTCTGTAATCTTGTAAAGTATGCCAGGTAGTTCAACAACCTGATGGCAAAGGTCACTTAAGCACACACATGCTTCCCAAATCTGCCCAATGCCCTAGACTTCCTGTTAGGGGGATGGACAGAGGAACTCTGTTCAGCAAGTTCCTTCTTGGTGGCCACAATCACAACCATAACATCTACGTGCACTCCTTTGTTCCAGAATTCTCTACCTAAAGGTGGAGCCAGAATTCAATCTGGCCTTTTGGGGATTGACAGTCAGGATCCTTCCATGCCTGCCTAGAGATCAAGTCAATGAGCTCAATGGCGAGCGGATTAACCCAGGAGGGTAGACAGTCCAGCTTCAAAGGCTTCCAGGAATACAGACTTCTCCGGAGAAGGGTTATCAGAGGACCAACCACCTCTCTGGTTAAGGATTTCACAGAGGTCTCCGAATCAAGATGTCTTCAGGTGGTGATCTTGGGGAACCTTTGGTGACCGAGGGGAAACCAAGTGTCTCCTCTTGCAATTCCACTTCCAAGGGACTTCCGTGGCAGGATGCTCAGGTGGAGTGTCACAACAGACTGTAATACCCTGATGGGTAGCCTGGAGACTTTGAGCTGGCTGTCCCTGTGGTGCAGAATGATGTGGCTCAAAACGCAGAGACCCAGGGGGAAGATCCTAGGGGAGAGAACATCTGTCTTGCTGAAGCAGAGAAAACTCTCTCCACCACTTCAAAGGCAGAATGTCCCAGGGAGAAAGCAGCTGACTGAGCTGAGAAGCCATGCTTCTAACCCTTCGGCTCTGTCTGCTCCAAGGGAAAATCCACCCAAGGCTGAGGTCTGAGATTAACTGTCTAGTGCCAATGTTCTGAGGGGGAGAGATGACTCCAACAACTTCGGAGTAAGCTCTCTGACACCTCTGATCTGACAGGGATGCTATAACTCCAAGAGTCATCCTGCTCAAAACAGTCACAGCCAGAGTGCTCAGGGACTTCCTCAGAGCCACACCCACAAATATCTTCAGATCCAATCCATATGATCTTAGCAAACTCGGATCCAGGGGCTCCAAAATGGATAGATGGATCAGAGAAGCAGAGACAGGTGGAGAAGTGTGAACTAGGGTTTTCTGACCCGAAAGGGTATGAACTGGGAGAACTCTCATCTATATCTGTACCAAGAGAAATCTCATCATTTCATCCACATCAGCTTTAGTCAGATTTCTGGAAGAAAGGAAGGAAGCCAAGTATGTGGACTTACTACTGGCATTCCATAAAAGGAGAAGGTATTCTGGAAGGTACTGCATCAGTACTGGGTGAGTATCTACCTCTTTGTAAGGGCCTCAGATTCAAAGAGCTTGGATCTGAGGAAGCAGTAATCAGATTCAATTTATATTTTTTTTTTCAATGGCTGCTCCGGTGGATGAAGTTGAGGATCCTGAAGGTCTATGAGACTTAGTGGAAGACTCCTTAGTTTTTGAATTGGAGGGCTGCTCTCCAGCAATAGCCTCAGAGAAAAGATGTAGGGAGTAACCCATTCTAAACAAGTTTGTTTTTCTGGCCTGCAATGGCATGTGGATTAAAGTTTTTACATATCCGAGTCTACCTACAGATGATCTGGGCTCTAACACTGAACACACAATGAATGAGAGCCAGAAAAGGGCAAACTTGTGCCAGCACTTTTGGCACTTCTTAAAACCAGGACTTTTTCCTGATATCTTAAACTACAAAATACAAGAGAGATGACTTATTTATTTTTTTAAATAGGAAAAGGGGAAGAAGGAAAGAAAAGTATCAACAATGGTACGAAGAATTACAGTTAGTGTAAAGGCAGGAAAAATGAAAAACTACTACCAACAATAGCAAAAAAGAACTACACTAAGCGTAAGAGTGAGGACTGATAGGAAAAAAAACAAGATAAATATTATAGATAAACAGAAAACTGAAAAAAAAACTTATTTGATGCAATTGCTCGAGAGCTGAAGGCAACCACATCTAATCATGAAAGCGGTAAATGATATCTGGGGTATGATAGGGGTTGGTGCATTGTGGGTAAGGGAAGCACTCAAGAGCATTTTGGTGACCATGAGCTGAAGTAACAGCAGAGTCTGATCAGAGGATGGGTCCAGACCCAACTGAAGATGGAACGAAAACTGAAAAGTAGATCAGATGTTAGTCTTCCACCTGCCATGGTTCTGAAAAGCTACATTACAGACATCAGTTGTGACCAGGACTTACATATACAAAGGAGACAAATATCCTGGGCTAATGTACAAGTTTGAGTTACTGCAGTAGAAAACAGTGCTCAACATTGGCACCTCAGTCCACTTTGCTTCTGGACCACAACTTGCAGTATCATGAGTTCCTAGAAGAGATGTCCCACATACTAGATATGGTGTACCATACATTACCTGCAGTAGGAATGAACGTGTCAACTATTCTACAGCAGCTGATATTCAAACTAGCACCATGGCAGCTTGTAATGAACTGTGAACATTAGATATGAATTATGACCATCACAGGCCAAGCACCCTCTTATCACAATGCATGTTGCACTCCAGCATTCTGACAATCAGGGGTACTTTAAAGCACTTCTACAAGTAGTGATGGCACAGAAAATCCACTTTTCTACACAGTTCAAGTTCATTCCAACATAAATAAAATGGTAAAACTAGCTGCAGCAAGTACTCATGGGAATATTACCAGTAAACACACTGTCACTGCCTTATCTCTGCCATATGAACCTTCTACCACTGTCCCATACTGACCTCTTCATGTACTTTCAACTGCTCTCAGGAAAGGGGTTTGGTAACATGCCTGCTGGCGTGATGTCAGGCTACTAAAGAGCTGTAGATGCTTAAAGGACATGCTGTGCACCATATGTTAGTGGTAGGCTGCTAGAAGGTTTGAATTTGGGATTTTCCAGTAGCACCCCCAAATAATTCATCCACCAACAGCTTCAAGATTTATGGATTGACTGTCAGTCTCCATCCCAACAGCACACTTTGCTTACCCTTAGTGTAGCAATAATGATGGTGGGTGAAGATTCTGAAAGGTTAGATTATGAAACGCTCACACTTGGAGCATACTCCTTGCTGTGAGCTAGCACCCAGCATTATGGTTATGTCTGACCCCAAGTTTGTTCCTCCCTTTCTATACAAAGTATTTCTTCTTAATCATTCTCCTAGTTCCAACTCTTCCCCACCATAGAAATTCCTCTCACAGCAAGGTCTGAAGTCTCCAGAGTTCCTTCTACCAATGAAAGGACAGTCATGACATTCAACAGACTGTATAGTTCAGTAGCTGCAGTACAGATTTGAGAAAGATGTCTGTTGCTTCTATACCGCATCGACAGAGACTGTATTAAAACTAATGCTACAAGACAGACACACCTAGGTGGTATGCACTTTGATGAATCTTTGTAGAACTGGTTTCCTCAGTCACACTCCCCTCATTTCCTTTAAAAACTTTAGTATTCTGAAATCTGGTAAGTGCAGCATTCTGGTTGAGAAACCTAGTGTTAGGCCTTGTCATACTTCAAAATTGTCACAAAGTTAAAGGGCCAACAACTGCAAGTTACATATTTTATATTTAACACTATAAAGATACGAAATATTGTTCAGTATTTCGTCTAACAAAATGCAATCAACTTTTTGTACTGTGCCTGTAATGTTCAGTAAATAAACTGTGATTAGTTTACGTTTAAAACATTTCCGTGACAGTTCACAACTTTTTAGACTACTGATTATATAATCTTTGTATTTAAAACATTCAATGTTTGCGACTGATCAGCTTTTTTTTTTTTTTTTTTTTTTAAGAATACAAGCCATGCGACATTTTTACCAGTTTACAGTATTTCACATCTCCACTGTGTAACAGCATACTGTTTTCTTGGGATGTGAAAATGTACACAAATTATCTTTTCCTTGCCAAAATCCAACAATTCACCCTGAAACAAAACAAAATATAAGTTGTCATCTTTATTTATTTAACATTTGTTAACCAGGAAAGTGAGACTTGGAAGGAAGCCAATTTTCGGCAGCAGCACGGGGAGAAATGCTCCAGATACGTCTTTGTAACGTGGGAGGAAATTGGGGCACCCGGAGGAAAAACACACAAATGCAGGGAGGACATGCAGACTCCACACAGAAGGTACACCAGCCGAGAATCAAACTGGAGAACCTCTTGCTGTGAGGCAACAACGCAACCACTGCACTATCCAAGTATATCTGGAAACACAGTTGTGTAAAATCTTTCCCTAACAGTAGATGCCCTTTTCATCATGGTTGCAATATTCATCACCATAAGGATCTCCTAACAAGGATAGCACAATGTCCAGCTAGTATAACAAAGCCTTTAGATCTAGTATGCTCTGTATGTTACACATGCTCCCGTTCCAAACAGCATCATCACTCAAATCTGAACACCTTTTGCTGTGCTGAATACCTAGGTTTTTGACAAGTTTTTGCTTTTGGTCTTGCTCTCTTTTGGTTACCTAGAGTTCATGTCACCCAAGGCTGGAAAATGTTAGTGGGGAAGGCAGATTCCCCATAAGGATGGTCACGAACAGGGTCTTTTTTGTTTGGGTGCTAACAGCTACCATGCATCCTGGAGCATTTGTAAAGCATATGTACCCAAGACACTTAGAAATTGGTTTGTCTTCTCATCTTAAGAACCAGGGGCTTAAAACTGTTAACCCAAGGTAGCAATGCGGAATCTCCTAACCCTGAGGTACTGTTAAGAAGGCGACCAAGAAATCTCACCCGGATTCTTTGTCTGGCCTCCATTGGATGTTCCTCTAGAAGCACGTGACCTCTCCTTTACCTATTGCTTTTCTGCATTGTGCTGCAAATAAGTGGGAGATCTTTCACAAAACAGTATGTTAATTTTAAATTTGGTCTCGGAAATGTGGGTTTGATCTAATCAGATTCCTAGGTATGTGAAGTGAGGGTTTGATAAAATACTGCAATACTAAATTGGTGAATGACCCACAATTCCAAAGAATACTGCCTTAATATTTTCGGGGAGACGCACAATTTCTTGGTTTCTGAAGAGCTAGTAAGACAGGTGAGCGAGAACTTCCAATTCTTTCCCCAATTACACTGACTGAAATACTAACCTCGTAAATGACTATGTTGCCTATGTACAGAATCATTTTGATTTGTGGATAATATAGCTAGAAGACTAGTAATAAACCACGACGAAAAGTACAGGGGGCACAGAATTGATCTCTGAGGTACTCCTTTGCTAACAGACAAGATGTCAAACAGACTAACTTGTCTACCAACAGCATACCCATTGATGGATTTAGAGGGAATGACTTCACGTTGTCAAACATCCAGAATATAATTTTCATCTCAAAGTGTTACATTTTTTAGAGATGAATGGCACATAATTAGCACGAAAACCACAAAGCTAAACTTCTCTGGCTCACAGCTGAAGCAGCAGCCGTGCCTAGTGTTAAAGAGAAGGCTGGTCATATACAAGGGACTCTCATCCACATTACTCCAGGTAACAGAACATCAGCATTTCAAGCGAGGGGGGGGGGGGGGGATTGCGGGGCAACATGAAAAAAAAATATGGCCAGGAAACAGAAGGTAAATAAACCTAAATGTATTGACATTTTAAGGGACACTCCCAGCAGAACATTAGTAATTAATGCATTGAATTCTATGTGCTGCTTTGGTGAGTCAACTTGCATTAAACAGAAAGTACAGTTTTGTACCTACCATAAATGTAGATGTTCGAGTGCTAATACAGCTGCAGTAATCACAGATGGGTTCTCTGCCGTCAAGCGGGTCCTCGGTCGGCCGAATTCCAAAGTCTAGGTCCGGCGTCGGTTGTTGTCGCTTTCTTTCCTGACGTCAGTGCGACAGGGGTATATAAGACACAGCCGACGCCATTTTCTTCAGTCTTTCTTGCCCCAGATGTCAGGTGCCCCCAGAAGGAAGGCAATACATAAATTATATACATATATATATATATATATATATATATATATATTCATGCAATGCAATATAATCAAAAATCAGTAGTTGCAAGAAAATATACCATAGAAGGATAACCCAGTCAGGATGTATGAGGAGGGGTTAGCCCCTGGGCCTTTACCAAGAGGGGAAGGAGGGAGGGTAACCTGTACTGCAGCTGTATTAGCACTCGAACATCTACATTTATGGTAGGTACAAAACTGTACTATGTTCATCGTGCATACAGCTGCAGTAATCACAGATGGGTAGAATCCCAAAGCTACGCGCAGGGTGGTAGGCACTAGGTGGAACTGGGATGAGCCAGAATGCCCTGCAACACAGCAGTGGCAAAGCCTGCTCTAGTTTTGGAGTATAAAGGCAGGTGGTAGTGTTTGGTGAAGGTATGCACAGAACTCCAAGTGGCTGCCTCCAAAATATCTTTGGTAGGAACTCCTCTGAGGAAGGCTGTAGAGGTAGCTGTGGCCCTGGTGGAGTGGGATCTGATGCCTGAAGGGACAGATTTTCCATGAAAGGAGTAACAAAACCGTATGCAGTGGCCTATCCATTTTGAAATTGTCTGTTTGGTAACTGGCTTCCCTTGAGCTCCTACAGCATAGGACACAAAAAGCTGTTCTGATTTCCTGAAAGGCTTTGTTCTGTCCAAATAATAACGTAGCTGTCTATGGATGTCTAAGGAGTGTAGCAGTCTTTCCCCTTTATTTTGAGGATTGGGGTAAAAGGTAGGTAAGTGTATGGCTTGATTTAAAGCTACCCTGGATACCACTTTAGGCATAAAAGACGGATTGGTTCGAAGGGAAACCCTGTCCTGATGGAAGATGAGAAAGGGCTGCACAGCCATGAGGGCTTGTAGTTCCGAAACCTTACGAGCTGAGGTAATGGCCAGAAGGAAAGCTGTTTTCCAGGACAAATGTTGCAAATCTGTTGAGGCAGCTGGTTCAAAAGGAGGCAATGTTAATTTTTCTAGAATGTAATTGAGATCCCAGGCTGGTATTGGTTGTTTCCTTGGAGGTCTTATATTCTTAGCCCCTCTGAGGAACTGTCTTAAGAGTGGGTGAGAGAATAAGGGTGGATCAGTGTTGAACTCTGCAGAAATGGCTGAGGCATGAATTTTTATGGAGGAAAATGAAAGTCCACTGTTCAACAGCTCAGCTAGGTACTGTAATATCTGAGGCAAATTCAGTTTTCTAGGATCCTGGCCTTTTTTCTCATTCCAAGAGCAAAACCGTTTCCATTTTGCGGAGTAAGCCTTTCTAGTAGATGGCCTTCTGGCCTCCAAAATGACATCCTGCACCTCTTTGGAGAGCAGGGACTGTTGTGGTGTTAAGGAATTTTCCATGCAGCGAGATTGAGTGTTTTCAGCTGACTGTGAAGAGTTTTGTAGTTGTGTTGAGTCAATAGAAGAGGCATTAGAGGTAGAGACCAGGGAGGAGTATGCGTTAGGCTCCTCAGGAGTGGGTACCAGTGTTGTCTTGGCCAGTCTGGAGCAATCAGTATCATCTTCGGTCTGTCTGCTCTTGCTTTCAAGTGCACCTTGGGCAGAAGAGGCAAAGGTGGGAAAGCGTAAACTGTCCATGCTGCCCAACTGAAAGAAAGGGCGTCCACTCTCCAGGCCTTTGGATGAAAGGTCCTTGAACAGAACTTTTCCAATTGACGATTCCTGTGGGAGGCGAAGAGATCTATGTCTGGCCTTCCCCACGCTTGGATTATCTTTGTAAACACTTGAGGATGCAACTTCCATTCGTGTGGGTCTGTCATAATTCTGCTTAGATTGTCTGCCAGCGTGTTTTCCAAACCTGGCAAGTACTGTGCTTGAAGTTCGATTTGCCATTCCAGAGCCAAGTTCGAGTGACATGGCTAGTCTGCACAGGGGGTGTGAATGTGTTCCTCCTTGCTTGTTTATGTACCACATTACTGTGGTGTTGTCTGTTCTTATCAATAATTGCCCTGGATGCAGGAGGTCCCTGAAAGCTGTAATTGCATTTATCACTGCTAGCATTTCTTTTTGATTGATGTGAAGGTGCTTTTCCTTTTGGGACCATCTGCCCTGAATGCACCTGTCATGTGCGACCCCCAGGCGTAGTCTGAGGCGTCTGTGGTTATGACTTGTTTTGCTTGAGGCTTGCAGAATGGAAGGCCTGTGTTTACTTGACATGCTTGGGCCCACCATAGAAATTCCTTTTGCAAACATGGAATTATTGGTATAATTGCTTCCAAACTGTGACTGTGTTGAGACCATAGATTTTTTAGGTACCATTGAAGTTTCCTCATATGCAGCTTTGCACATGGGATTAGAAGAATGCAAGATGCCATGAATCCCAGAGCCTGCAGGAATTTCCTTGCAGTAAGCCTGGTACTTTTTGCTATTGTTTTGAAGTACTGAGATAGTTGCCCTTGTTTTTCTGGCATAAGATATGCCATCTGGGTGTTTGTGTCCAAGTTGGCACCCAGGAAGGTTATTTTCTGAGATGGTGTTAGTCTTGATTTCTCCTTGTTGATGGTATATCCCAGAAAAAGCAGTAACCATGTCACATAAGCCAGATGTTCCAGTAGTATGCGTTTGCTGTCCGCTTGGATCAGGCAGTCGTCCAGATAAGGGTAAATTTGTATCCCTTGAAGTCTGCAGTAGGCAATCACTGATGCCAGGCACTTTGTGAATACTCTGGGCGCAGTAGATAAGCCAAAGGGCAATGCAGAGATTTGATAGTGGATTGAACCTGCAAGAAATCTGAGGTATCTTCTGCAGCTTTGTCTGATTGGGACATGCAGGTATGCCTCCTTGAGGTCCAATGTTACCAGCCAAAACTCCTTGCCCAGCATGGGAAGAAGTTGCTGTAATGTGAGCATCTTGAATTTTGGCACGAGTAGGAATGTGTTTAGGATGGATAAGTCCAAAATGGGTCTCCAGTCGGTTCCTTTTCTTGGTACCAGAAAAAGTCTTGAATAAAAACCTTGACCTTGTTGTATAGCTCTCATGTTTAGGAGCTTTGAAATTTGCAGTTGTGCCTCTGCCCTTTGATTTTGTGGCAGGTTTGGCATGCCTCTCATTTTTGGAAGAGTGTGAAATTGAAATTTGTAGCCTCTGTTTATAATGTCCAGTATCCATTTGTCTGTTGTGACAATATGCCAATTGCTTGCAAATAATGCTAGTTTCCCTCCCAAAGGTGCTGTCAGCTGAGACTTGCTTGGCATGGAAATGAGGGAGTCATTGGGTTTGCTTCCCGGGTTTGCTTCCTGTATTGTTGTGCACTGTCTTCACCACCTCTTGGTGCAGGAGATTGCCATTGTCTGCCTCTATATGATCCTTGTGATTGCCCTCTGCCCCTTGTGCGTCTGTATCTGCCTCTTTGGGGCTTGTCAGTGGCTGGAAAGGACCAGTTTTTTGAAGGCCAATTTCTGCTAAAACGTGGTGGGTGGACCTGTAAGAAAGCCTTGACAGTTTGCATAGATTTGTCTTTTTCTTCCATTTTCCGTAGTATGTCCTCAGCATTAGTACCAAATAATACATCCTTTTGTAAAGGAGCATCAAGAAGTTTAGCTTTCACATGATCAGGTAAATTTTGTTCCCTAAGCCAGGCATGCCTGCGAATGACTGATCCTGTGGCAGCCGCTCTACTGGAAGCCTCTAGGGCATCATAACCACATTGTAAGGTGTGTTTACCCACTTGCTCCGCACTATGCATCATATCCTGTAACTCTTTTAAATCTGGTTGTTCAGGTTGAGACATTTTGTTCCTTAATTGTGATAACAGGTACTGTTGATATTAACTTTTTCTGACATCGGTCTGAGGCAAGAAAGATTCTTCCTCCACTCTGGGTCTCTTGTCAGGAGGGGGCTGAGAACCTCTGATAAGAGTAATTAAATCCTCAGCCATTTTAAGCATCTGTTTCTTAGGCATGGGTCCAGGAGATGGGCCCTGTGCAACAGGCCTCGTGGGATGCCTGGCTGCTTTGGATTTAGTAAAAGCCTTTATTGAAAAAGAAGATGAGGGCCTAAATACACCATGGGTGGAGGTGGACCTGTCCACATTAGTAGGCTCGACATTAGCAGGGGCTTCGGTTGTAGTCTGGGAAAGGACAGAGGACCCAGCGGTCTCGGGTACAGAGAACACCACCAAAGGAGTGTCGTCGGTAGTCAGGGACTGCAAAGGCGTCTCGCTGAGAACCGGACCATGTGTAGCCTGTTTTGGCGTGGTGTCGGCGGAGACCGCGGGTCTCGCGTGCCGGTCCTTTTCCTTGCGTTTTTTGGACAAAACGGTAGTCGGAGTGTCCGACGACATCTTATCAAAAGCTTTACCAAAGTAGTGTTGGGCGAACTCCGCCCGACGCTTGATAGTGCGTTTATTGAAGGTAGCGCAAAAGCGACAGCCCGAGACGTCGTGGTCTGGGCCCAAACGAGGTATGCAACGGGAATGGAAATCCTTATGCGGTATTTGCTTCCCACAAGAAATACAATTAACTTTTTCTGACATCGGTCTGAGGCAAGTTTCCCCAACGGGGTACTTAGCTTTAAAGAAGACTTCGGTTCCAATTTTTTCGAAATTCAGGAGCTGGCCGACCGGCACTTGCGAACTGCTTCTGCTTCGGGTACCGCGCGGCAAAAAAGACTGAAGAACATGGCGTCGGCTGTGTCTTATATACTCTGGCCTTACTGACGTCAGAAGAGTAAGCGACGACAACCGGCGGACCAAGACTTTGGAATTCGGCCGACCGAGGGACCGCCTGACTGCTGAAAACCCATCTGTGATTACTGCAGCTGTATGCACGATGAACATCGGTCTTTCACCACTACTGATTCCTCCAAATATGCACAAACTATTCTAAGTTTAAGCACTCTATACTTTGCAGACAAAATATGCAAATATTTTCCAGTTTAGAAGGGACAGAGTGGCCAGCAATTTTATGCCTCTGACTGGTGTACCTGAATTGTTTCTGCAATTTAAACTTGCTGCAATATGCCACAAGAAATTTTTAATGAAGGTCAACACTTCAAGGATTCCAGCAGGCATAGGACTACACCTTTTCAAAGCAGAAAGTAAAAGCATTAGGAAAAAACTAAATGCACTAAAAATAATTTCTGGGGACATAAATATAAAAAGTTACGCAGTACACATGGAACTCTACTTAAAGCAGAGAAATACAGCTAATCACACATGCCTGCAATTTAATTAAGCTCTAGTGGTGGTCTGATCACAGGTCCCACAGTACTTATCTCAGCACCCCTTCACGAATTTTGAAATAAATGCATGAAAACAAAATTTCAGAGGTTTCAAGTGCCTAAACGGAAAATCCGATGTAGTCTTCTCCATCTCGCTTCAACCTGTGGGTAATCAGATCTGAGACCAGCCAAATCCTTCAGACTTTCAACTTCCCAGGCTCCACTTCCCTTACCCACAATCCTCCATTCCTCAACCAACCTGATCTAGTTTGTTACCATTCCTGCCAGCAGCTTGAGCCGGCTCCACATCAATGTATCCTTTAATAGCTTTTTGGGAGTTAGTTTGTCTTCAGTGCTGTTCTCTTACCCTAGTTATTGTTTGCAGTTTTACTGTAGGTAGATGAGTAGCTAGGTTAGTTTGTGTGTGTGTGTGTGTGTGTGTGTGTGTGTGTGTGTGTGGCGTTATATTGGGCTCTCACCCATTTTGTGTATAGGGTTTAGTCATAGCTTAAGTGTAGGGTGCTATTTTATCTTACTACTACTACAGGTGTTAGGTGTGGTAGTGTATTCCATTATGGATGAAGTGTTTAAAAAATGCATCACCTGCGGGTATGTGTTACACTTGGTGTGCGTCCTGACAGGGTATTTATTGTGGGGCATCGGTCCAGCACTGAGAGTCGGGTACAACAAGTACTGCCTGCCTTGGGACTCCAAGGGGGATTGGAAAAGTACAGTTGTGTACACTTACCATAAATGTAGATGTAGAGTATATTCACTTGTTGCAGTCATTACATTTGGGTAATCTGCTGGCAGGTTGCCCTCAGTCGGCCTGATTAACAAAGTCTTGGGTCTTGCGTCAGTTGCTGTCCCTTCTTCCATGACGTCAGGTCATCAGGGGTATAAAACATGCAGCAGATGCCATTACATCAGTTTCTTGCCCCAGATGTCAGGTGCCCCCAAAATGGGAAGCAAAATATATAAAAAAAAATTTATATACCTCCAAACAAAAGCAAATACACCAAAAAGGCTTTTAAGTGTGGTAAAAGAAAGGAGAGGCATAGTAAGAGAAAAAACACGGGGCTGGAGGGAGGGTAACCAGGACTGCAACAGTGAATACACTCGAACATCTACATTTATGGTAAGTGTACACAACTGTACTATGTTCTTCGTGTTTCACTGTTGCAGTCATTACACTTGGGTAGATTCCCAAAGCTATGGTTGGGAGGATGGATTTATACAGCATTAGGACTGGCTATAAGGCCCTGCAAAACAGCAGTGGCAAAGTCAGCTCTGGATTTAGAGAAAATTGATAAATGATAGTGCTTGGTGAAAGTATGAACTGAACTCCAGGTAGCAGCTTCTAGAATATCCCTGGTAGGAACACCTCTGAGAAAGGCTGTTAGAAGTAGATGCAGCCCTGGTGGAATGGGATCTGATCCCCTGGGGGATAGGTTTTCCATGCTGCTTATAGCAGAAATGAATACAATGGCATATCCACTTGGAAAAGGTTTGCTTTGAAATAGCCTTTCCCTCTGCCCCTGCAGCAAATGCTACCAGCAGTTCAGATTTTCGAGATTTAGTCCTGCCCAAGTAAAATCTAAGTTGTCTGTGTGCATCCAATGAATGCAGAATCCGCTCCCCCTTGTTCTGTGGCTTGGGAAATAAAGTTGGCAAATGAATGGACTGATTAAGAGCCACACTAGATACCACCTTGGGCATGAAGGATGGGTTGGTCCTGAGTGACACCCTGTCCGCATGAAAGATGATGAAAGGCTCCACTGCCATAAGGGCCTGTAATTCAGAAATCCTTCTAGCCGAAGTGATTGCTAAAAGGAAGGCTGTTTTCCAGGAAAGAAATTTTAAGTCTGCAGTAGCAGCTGGCTCGAAAGGAGCGAGTTTCTCTAATACAAAGAAAAGGTCCCAGGCAGGGGTTGGAGCTCTTCTGGGTGGCCTCAAGTTTTTAGCCCCTCTGAGATACTTACTTTAGAGGATGAGAGAAGGGGGGGGGGGGGTTCTGTGTTGTAATGAGCTGAAATGGCTGAGGCATGGATTTTTACGGAAGAAAAAGACAGGCCCTTGTGAAGCATCTCAGTTAAGTATTGCAAAATCTGAGGTAAATTGGGCACTGCTGTGCTCATCCCTTCAGATTGATTCCAGGCACAGAATCTTTTCCATTTGTCAACATAAGATTTTCTAGTAATTAGGTCTTCTCGCCTCCAAAATGACATCCATCACATGTTTGCTGAGGGATGCTAAGGGGGAATTTAAGTGATTAGCCAAGCTGTAAGATTCAATGTTTGGAGCTGAGGTCGCAGAATTTGGTTGTTCTGCTGAGACAGTAAGGAAGGTGTCTGCGGCAGGTGCCATGGAGAAATTTGTGACAGACTGCGTAGGAGTGGGTACCAGTGTTGGCGAGGCCAGTCTGGAGCAATTTAAAATCATTTTTGGTTTGTCCTGTTTGACTTTTAGTAGAACTTTGGAGAGCAAAGGCAGAAGGGGAAAGGCACAGACTGATAGGTTTTCCCAGCTGAAGGACAGAGCATCCACTTTCCAGGCTTTTTTTGTGAGGAGTTCTTGTGCAAAATTTGTCCAACTGGTAGTTCTGGGGTGAGGCAAAAAGATCTATGTCTGGGCTCCCCCATTTGCATGTCAACATGTTGAAAATCCGTGGTTCCAGTTTCCATTCATGTGGGCCCATGAGATTTCTGCTTAGTTCGTCTGCCAAAATATTCAGCTTTCTTGGCAGGAATTGAGCTTGTAGTTGTACTTAATAGCTCAAGGCAGTGTTCCACAACACCATGGCTTGTCTGCAGAGGAGGTAGGAATGTGTACCCCCCTGCTTGTTTACGTACCACATAACTGTGGTGGTGTCCGTCTTTACCATTAGTTGTCCTGGATGAAGGTAGTCCTTGAAGGCTGTCAGTGCATTCTGTACAGCTAGCATTTCTTTTAGATTGATATGAAGGTGCATTTGATTTGGGCTCCATTTGCCCTGACTGCACTTCCCTGCCAGATGAGCCCCCCCATGCAGTGTCTGATGCATCTGTAGTTAGGGGTTGGGCGGCAGGGGGTGGTGTGAATGGTAGTCCCTTGTTTTGGTGGCAGGCCTCTGCCCACCATAGGAACTCTAGTTGCAGGCAAGGTATGATAGGAATTATTGTTTCCAGGCTGTGACAATGTTGACTCCATAAACTTTTTAAGTACCACTTAAGTTTCCTCATATGCAGTCTTGCATATGGAATTAGAAGAATGCAGGAGGCCATGAACCCCAAGGCTTGCATTATTCGTCTTGCAGATAGCAGGGTTTTTGTGGCCAACTGTTTGAAGTAAGTCACCAAATGAATTTGCTTTTCTGGCGTAAGGAAAGCCATCTGGGCAGTTGTATTCAAGCTTGCACCCAGGTATATAATTTTTTGAGGGGGTACCAGTTGTGATTTCTTTTCGTTTATGGTGTACCCTAGACAAGTTAGAACCCTTTTTACAAATGCCAGATGTTTTAGAAGAATGGCCTTGTTTTCTGCCTGAATTAGACAATCGTCCAGATATGGCTATATCTGAATATTTCTTTGCCTGCAAAATGCAATTACTGGAGCCAAGCAATTTGTAAATACCCTGGGCGCAGTAGATAAGCCAAAGTGCAGTGCAGAGAACTGATAATGCAAGTAGCCTGCTTTGAAGAGGAGTATCTTCTGCAAGATTCCCTGATTGGGATATGCAGGTAAGCCTCTTAAATCTAGAATTGCCAACCAGGCATCTTTGCCTAGCATAGGAAGTAACTGGTGAAGAGTCAGCATCTTGAATTTTGGAATGTCCAGAAAGGTGCTTAGAGTAGACCGGTCCAGAAATGGACACCATGATTTGTCTTTTCTGGGTACTAGGAAAAGTCTGGAATAGAAACATTGCCCCTTTTCCTCTTCTGGTACTAGATGAATTGCCCCCATGTTTAAGAGGTGAAGTACTTAATTCTGAGCCTCTGCCCACTGATGTGGGGGCAGGTCTGGCCATCCGTTCGGAGTTAGCAACGTGTGGAAATGAAATCTGTATCCCTGGGACACTACTTAAAACCCATTTGTCCTGGGTTATAAGTTGCTAGCTTTTTGCATGCAGAGCCAGTTTCCCCCCCCAAAGGGGTGGCTAAAAGGTAAGTGCTTGGTAATTTTAAAGGAAAGTCATTGAGACTGTTTACCATAGGGAGGTGACTTGTTTCCAGATTAGGAAGCGGGCACCCCATTGCTTAGTTCTGAAAGTCCCTTGGGACTGAAACCTGGTGCTTTTGGAATGTCTGGGTTTAGCTCGAGTGGCTCTGGAAGGAACTGGAAAGGACCAGTTCTTAGTAGGCCAGTGCCTACTAAATCTTGGATGTTGTAATTGTAAGAAATCTTTCAGTTTGCATAGATTTAGCTTTATCTTCCATATTTTTTAGAACTTCTTCAGCCTTATTACCAGACGGTCCTGCTGCAAAGGAGCATCCAACAATTTTGCTTTAACATGATCAGGCAGAGATTGCTCCTTAAGCCAAGCATGCCTTCTAAGCACAGACCCAGTAACAGCAGCCCTGCAAGAGGCCTCCAAAGAATCAAAACCACATTGCAAAGTATGTTTTCCAACTTGTTCAGCTGAATGCAATAAATCCTGTAAATCCTTATTTTCTATACAGTCAGAAATCAACATTTTCTGTTTAAGCAGTCCCATGATATGCTGTTGATATTTTAGCATATGGAATTGACAGTTTAAAGCCCTGATTGCCAAGGTTGCAGAAGTATAAACCTTTTTACCCCATCTATCCAGCGCCCTGGAGTATCTATCAGAAGGGGGTAGGGATTTTTAGCAGTAGAAGCCTTAATGCCCTTGGGCCCCTGAAAAATGGTTTCAGGGTATGCAACAGGATTTTTGAAAAGGAATTTGTGGGAGTCCGGAACCCTGTAGCATCTGTCTGGCTTACAAGGGGCCAGAGGCAGGGAATCAGGGGCCATACTGGATTTTGAAAACACAACAATGTCTAGTACAGGAAGTATAGCCAAAGGCCTATGCTGAGGAAGAAGGAAATCCCTAAGCCTCTTTTTGGATTCAGAAAAATCCTGACTTTCCCAGTGGAAATGCTCCCATAAGGTATGTAAAGTTTCCCTAAAAGAAAAATCCTCGGGGAGAAGCAGAAGGAATGGAATCCTCTGCATCAGAGTCCTCATAAGTAGGTATGGCCAAATCCTGTTCATTAGAAGAGTCAGAAAAAACAAGAGTCCTGTTCAGAAGATACATAGTAAAGTTCAGCCCTAGGCCTCTTGGTTGGGGGGGGGGGGGTGACTACCCCTGATTAGAGTAATTAAATCTTCAGCCATTTGTTTTTTAGGCATAGGGGCCTGAACATGTGGCCTGGGCATCTGTTTTTTTAGACCTAGAGATGTTGGCCTTAATATTGAAGGTGGTGTCTGTTTAATATACAAATCTGTAGGCCTGAATACACCCTCAGAAGCCAGTGCCTGCACAGCGGCTCCAGACCCATCCAAGGTAGAGACATCCGCGGGTTCCATTAGTGAAGCATCTCACGGCATACCGGACTCCGAATGGGTCTCAGTAGAGGCCTGCAAATCAGAAGTAGCGGGTATCAGGGGCTGCGAAAGCACCTCACCGAGTACTGGTGAACTGTCGATTGGCTTAGGAGAAGAGTTGTCGGCAGTTTTTGACCTCAACGGTCTGTCTGACTTTTTTTCTTTGCGTTTTTTCGGTATTCCGGTAGTCAGATGGCTAACAAGACGTCATTTCTGGATAATTAAACAGAGAACCGAAATATTTGGAAGCAAAAATGTACAGACGACGGATAGTGCACTGATTAAATAAAGCACAAAACTGACAACAAGGTATGTTGTGGTCAGGGCCTAGGCAAGGAATACAGTACAAATGAAAATCCTTATGAGGTACTTTGCTTCCCACAAGTAATGCAATTATTAACTTTTACTGACATCGGTAAGGAGCAAGAAAAAGTTTCCCCAACAGGGTACTTAGCTTTTTAGTTGAAGACTTCGGTTCTGAAACTCGAAAACGAAAATTTCAGGAGTCGGCCGACTGGCACTTGTGAACTGCTTCTGCTTCGGGCACCGCGCGTCAAGAAAGACTGATGTAATGGCGTCAGCTGCATGTTTTGTACCCCTGACGACCTGACATCATGGAAGGGATAAGCAACAGACGCAGGACCCAAGACTTGGTTAATCAGGCAGACTGAGGGCAACCTGCCAGCAGATTACCCAAATGTAATGACTGCAACAGTGAAACATGAAGAACATCTGTCCCTGCAGTTTCTGCTCCTTGTCCTCGTCCTGGTTCGGCAGAAACAAAAGTCCCACAACAACTTTCAGGAGCCCCAGCAGCCTTGGCACAGGCATCAGTTCTGACCCCTCAGAGCTAATCACCCTCGGTGCTGACTACAAGCAAAGCTCTGTCTCCAGTGCTCAGTCTTTCTAGCCTCTTTTTGGTCAAAAGGGGCTCAAGCTGATTAGGTAGCTTCTACCTCTCCACTCCAGCAAAGCTGTCACCAGAATCCTCACCTTCCCCACCACAGTTTCAGGTCTCCCTGACTTGAATCTGGCACATGGGTTCCTTGTCATCAAAGTGACCTTCTAAGCCCATCTTCGACTGCCCAGATATAGAGGTCAGTGGGCAGCTTCAAAGCTTCTGACTTGGAGCAGCTGATAAGGTCCTTTTTGAACACTCGGATGCAATTATGTCCTCTCTCTTCAGGTCTGGGACCTGCTCCTAGAACCTCTGCTCCATTTTCCTGGTTTTCTCCTCCTCCTTTGGATCAGAGGTCCTCACGTCCAACTCTATTCCCACCCTCTGTCTGACTGGACAGGGATAGCTTGGCCGTCCTCTGTTTCAACTCCCTCCTTGGTCTTGTTGGCTGACTACTTCGAGGTTGTGGTGTCTAGGCTGGCATTTCTAGATTGTGGTCAAGGACCCCAGTTTCTGGATCATCCCTCCTTCTCAGAGCTTCAGTATTTGCCAGCTCGTCTCTGGTCTTGACACTGCATGAGGCATAGCTCTCCTGGATTTGGGAGTGTCTCAACCATCTTCGAATACTGGTACCATCAGTTCCAGGGGGCTAGCTTTCACTTCTGCCTTCAACGTTGTGAAGAGGATATTCTTCTCCAAGAAGATGGGTTGGGTATCCCCAGCTGGTGTTCCATCCCCTTTCTCACATGGACTTGCAAACAGTCAGTCTGCTCATGGATAGCCTATGTCGGCCGGTCTCCAATCTGCTTCAATGGCAGAGATTCCTGCCTCATTCCCCTTTCTCTCTACCTCACCAGAGCGGGAGGTCACAGGTAAGAGGCAACACCTCAACTCCAAGGAGTCTCTTACTAAGAATACTGACCTTGAAGGAGAGGGGGGGGTCCCCCTAAAGTTCTACGGAAAGACATGACACTTGTGGCAATCTCTTGGAACTTCACCAACATAGGGGTTGGAACACTGAAGCCCCCTCTCTGGAGGAGTCAGCATTTTGAGGCTTTTGGCGAAGGCCCATCCATGCCTTGGGTGGTCCCCCCCCCCCCCCGATTTGGTGTCTTGGAGGGTATGAAAGGAATTCACAGTGGAGCTTATTCCCAAGAAGCCTGATAAAATTACTGCTCCTCTGAAGGAATGATCGGATTGGAATAGGGGTCTGGCCGTAGATGTGATTGTGGTGGCGGCCACCAAAAAGGAAATCTGACTAGAGTTCCTTGGTCTATCCCCAAACAGTGAATCTTGGGTTTTTGCCTGTTTAGAGAAGTGATCTTGTGCCTCAGTAACATTCACCTTGAGGGCACTTTAATCATCACATTTGACTACACTCCAAGATCTGGTGTCCGAAGTGCTGAGGAATGTTAAGACGCATTAGTCGCTGGAGATTCAAAGGACACTGGAGATTCAGCTGTCTACCCTGCTATAGTTGAAGTTTCCATGAGGTTTATTTCCACTCTAGG
Organism: Protopterus annectens; assembly: GCF_019279795.1. Lineage (NCBI taxonomy): Eukaryota > Metazoa > Chordata > Ceratodontiformes > Protopteridae > Protopterus > Protopterus annectens. Next base: position 92,607,864 of record NC_056734.1, read on the forward strand.
TCATCACCACTCTTGGATGGGACTGTGTAACTTTGCGGACTCCATCAAGGAATCCTTTATTAATGCCCTGTTTGATGACTTTCCTCTAGGTCATCACCACTCTTGGATGAGACTATGTAACTTTGCGGACTCCATCAAGGAATCTGATTATTGCCCTGTTTGATGACTTTTGTTTGGGTCAAAAATTACGACTGTCACTGGGCGTGAGCAGGAAGTAAGATGCTGTCTACTGTGAGTGCATATTGCCACCTCTCACTAAGGACCTCAGGCCTATTCTGTATTTAATCAGAAAGGGGGGAGCAAAGTCTTCCCATGATGCTGTTCCAGAAGGTTCCTCCGGAGGCTGGAAGGGGATAATAATGGACACCATCCACAGAGCAGAGGTTATCTGCAGATCAGGGCTTCCACGGAGCCTTCTCTGGCGGGTCCCTGACTGTCCAGCTCTGGAGGCAGTTGGGGGTCACTTGACTCAGTTTTGGAAGCCATCACTTCAGATGTGTGGGTGTTAAGAGTTATACTCACAGGCTATACTACTCCCTTTATAGAAATTCCAAGGTCTCATTACCAATGTCTCCCAGATGTTCCACCCCATAAGAGACGGCAGGCAGCATTAGAGATTCAAAAACTGATAGGATTTCTTGGGTGACTTGATTTGCTATCAGACCAACAAGGTTCTTTATGGTATCAAAGAGGAAAAAGGACCTCAGGCATATTCTGCAGTCAAGCAGACTGAATCCCTTCATGGAACAGACCAAGCTCTAGATGGCCACAGTGCAGTCCATTCTACCTCTACTGAGGAAGGATGAATAGAGAGGCTCAAAATAACTCAAGGACGCCTACCATGTCAAGATACAGAGGTGCTCCAGGAGGTTTCTGCCCTTTTGGCTGGGGAGCCAATCACTACCAATTCAGAGCCCTGCCATTTGAGCTCAGCCCTACCCTTCGGGTGTTCAAGTGCATGGCAGTGGTTACAGTCTAGCTGCAGCTGCAAGGTTTCCAGATCTTCCTTTACCAGGATGATTGTCTCCTCACTGCCCACCACAACAATATCACTTGTCAATGCCAGACATGCCTTACTCCAGTTATGCGACCGCTTAGGGATTATGGTCAATTACCCAAAGTCAAGTCTACAACCTGTTCAGATTTCACAGGTTGCCACATGGATACTGTCAGTCATACTACCAGGCTCCAGAGTGATCAGCCTTCGATCTCAAGCAGCATCAGTATTTGCACTTTCAAAGCCTCCAGCTCATGCAATCTTGAAACTCCTAGGTCACATGGCAGATTCAACAGGGTTGGTCCCTTTAACAAGGTATCACGAGGGCTGTGTAATAGCCCCTTGCAGTACACTGTCATTCTTGACTCATCTAATGGACTTTGTCAGACTGACAATAGAATGCCGGACACTACAACCACAGCAGAATCGGTTAGTGATCAACAGGAGACTCATTGCTCTTCCCCCATTCCTGCACCCACGGTCATCACAGATGCCTCCCTTTTTGGATGGGTGGAGCATTTTGAAGGGAAGATGAAGGGTCCTGGTCTACTGTGGCAGCTGACATCCACATCAGTGTTTTGGAGATAAGAGCTCTTCTGCCTTGTGTTGCAGATCTTTTAGGATGCCTTCCACAGCGGTGCGATTTCAATGCAGACTGACAATATGTCTGTCATCTGGTATGGCAACAACTGGGGGGGACACACTCTTATCCTCTTTGTTGAGACGCCATGAGGGTTTGGCAACAGGTGGTTTCATCTCAGTGGTTTCTGGTTGCAACACTCATCCTGGGAAGTCAAACATTCTGGCTGACAGCCTGAGCAGGAATATCTTGCTTCCTCACAAGTTCTCTAAATCTGAACAGCAGCAGCTCAGACCTTCCAGCACTGGGGCACTCCACATTGCTACTTCTCTGCCGTCCCATCCAACACAAACTGCAGCAGCTATTACACCTTAGTCCCTTCTTCAGGTGTAGTCACCCAGACATGCTCTGTTATATGCTTGGCTCCTGGGACTACTGTACAATCCTCCAGTTCCTTTCCGCTAACTGAAATTTCTCCAAAAGGCAACCTGTTGCAAAGCAGCTGATTTTTGTAGTCCCCTTCTAGCCTTGTCAAGTGTTGTTCCCCGCTTTATGGCTTCGACGATACCCGCTTAGGTTCTAGATCCCATTCTGGATCCCATTTCTCATCCAGCAGGTCTGGATCCTCTCCATCTACAGTGCCTCAAGTTAAACACGTGGATTTTCCAGTTTACTTGATGGCCAGGAATCTCAAACTGTGACAGCATCACACATATTTTGTCTGACTCAAAAGCATTTCAGTAAATGGATACCGAAGTGCTCCATGAGGTTTCTTTGCTTTTGGCTGGGGGACAGTAAATGGAGAGGTTTGGTGTGTGGCAGGAATCTCAAGGTTTGGATCCCTTTTCCGCTCCTTTAGAGTCTGTTCTGGATTGCCTTGCCGAGTTACTTCATTCACTAGAAACTAGAAATGGCAACTAACTGAACTTATTCCATGGCGGGACCAGCCCAATCATTAAAAAAAAGCCAGGAATTCAAGAATTTTAGGTACTGATGCTGAAAAAGGATTAATGTCTTGCGACTGTGCCCAAAAGACAAACCCTTTCCATTTGCTCTCAAATGTTTCTAATGGAAACTTTGTGGGAAGACAAAAAAATGTGGCATACCTGGGAAGAGAGCTTGGGGTGTCTGGCTATCAATGGAATTGGAGAAATCATGTGGTCAGCTTTAGGCCCAAAATGTCCATGTGAATGTCGCACAAGACCGGTCTGGAATTGGATCCAGAATCCAAGGTGGGTAAACTAGATGAAGCCAAAGGAAGGGAAATAAAATTTGTCGAGGCTAGTAAGGGTTAATGAGGATGACTTGGCCCTTCAGCCAGAATGCTTTCATAGGTTCATAGGTGTGTACTAGGCTAATGGCCCTGGAATCTTTACAAGCCTAGCCCATAGGATTACCCTGGCATTGTGCTACCCGACCTTCGTTCCTAGTGCCTCTGTCTAGTAGAGCCATTGGAGTGATCCCCAAGGTGAATTTTCTATTTCCCATCCACTCAAGATTTCTCTTGAAGAGGGCCAGTGAGGTGCTCTGCTTGATATGTATGGGAAGTCTATTCCACAGCATGAGCAGTCTCTGGGTTATAAACCTGTCCCTCCAGCATGTTCTGTTGATTGTGGTAATGAGGTTGGGGTCTCTGGAGCGTCTGGTGTGGAGGGATTGGGATTTTTTTAGATGCAGCATTTCTAACAGAGCTGGGTCAGACATGGCTTTGTAAGTCAAGCAGAGATCGCCTCTAAGTAGGTGATATGAGACAGAGATTAGCTGGAGTTTTTTTGAGTCTGTCCATATAGGACAAGTGTTTAGGCCTAGGATCCTCTGTGAGGTACTTTTGGGGCCTCTCCAGTTGTTGCAGGTGTCTGGTGAGGTACATGCCAAATGGGCATTGTACTCTATGACTGGCCTAATGAGGGAAGAGTACAGGGAGACAATGATCTCTTTCTTCCTGGATGCAAAACCCTTAGGAATGAGATGTGCCGCATAGGTCTTTCTGACCACAGTGGCAACGTGGTGGTCAAAAGTAAGGTTGCTGTCAACCTGTGTTCCCAGATCTTTTATAATGCCTTCTGTGTTCTGTGGACTACCATCAATGTGGTAAATCAAAGGAACTGAGTTTTTCCCAAGGGGGATGATGACATTTGGCATTGAGCTTAAGGCCATGGTTCTGACACCAGTCGTTGAGGTCATTGAGGCCTTTCTGTAGGATGTCAACATCACTTGGGGAAGTTAATAGCTCCCAACTTGCAATCATCTGCAAACTTTGTCAGCCAGAGTCCCTTCGTGTTGGCCTGGACTTCAGAGATGTAGATACCAAACAGGAGAGGAACAAGGACCAAACCCTGTGGGACTCCACTCGTGACTGGTCAGCAGTTTGACTTGGAGCCAGCTACTTTCACACTGTGGGTTCTGTGAGCAGTTTGCAGCCCACCTAGTGATATAGGAAATTTGGGAAAAAGGGGTTAAGCACAGAGGAGACCTAGGGTCCAATCATGTAGGAGAGCATCTCTGTGACTCCACCAGTGCTCTTGGACTGAAAGCTTTACAAATAGAGCAGGAAGGCTGCAAATGGTCTGGACCAAAGCAGTAAATACATAAATCATGGCATAAGACAACAGGATTTTACAGCCGCACTTGCCACATTTTTTAAAACGGACGGTTTATCCATTTTAAACTATTAAACACAATGAAAATACTAACTTAAGTAGACAGAAAAGTTCTTTTTTATATGTATATATAAAGAAATGACAGAATACCAACAATGATATTACCAGAATTACCACAAGGTAAAGGTAAAAATTACCAACAATGGTATAAAAGAGCTACAAACGGTACTAATAAAAAAATACCAACAATTACAAAAAAGATTTATGCTAAAAACATAGCTTAAGGGAGGAAAACCTAATAAAAGGGAAGTTCTGTACAGATATATGTAACACTTATCTACAAACCAAAGATCATGAGCTGCAGTGACCACATAGTACAGTTGTGTACACTTACCATAAATGTAGATGTTCGAGTGTATTCACTGCTGCAGTCATCACACTTGGGTTATCCTGGCAGGGATAGCCCTCAATCGGCTCGAATACCAGAGGCTTAGCATTTTTGCGTCAGTTGCTGTCACTTCAGGACTGACGTCAGGTCGTAAGTGGTATAAAAACAGGCAGCCGACATCATTACATCAGTTTTCCTTGCCCCAAATGTCAGGATCCCCCAAATAGGGAGCTAAACTATGGTGGAATAACACCACCAGTAAAATGTAAATACCAATAGCCCTGTAAGGAGTGAGGAAGAGAGAGAGAGAGAGAGAGAGACAAGGGGCCTGGAGGGTGGGAAACCAGGACTGCAACAGTGAATACACTTGAACACCTACATTTATGGTAAGTGCACAGAAATATACTATGTTCTTCGTGTTTCACTGTTGCAGTTATCACACTTGGGTTGATTCCCAGAGCTGAAGAATGGGTGGAGGGAGTCGAGAAGAGTTGGGGCTGGCTAGTATGCCCTGCAGGACTGTGGTTGCAAGGCCTGCCTTGGATTTGGAAAAGATAGGCAGGTGGTAATGCTTGGTGAAGGTATGAACAGAACTCCATGTTGCAGCTTCCAGAATGTCCCTGGTAGGGACAGGATTATTTTTCTGCAGTAAGGAATGCCATCTGGGATGCTGTGTCCAAGCTTGCTCCCAGGAATACAATTTTTTGACTGGGGACTAGTTTGGATTTCTTTTCTTTGATTGTGTACCCCCCCCCCCCCCCCGTGAGGTTAGAAGGTCCTTTACAAATGTCAGGTGCTGCAACAGCTTTTCCTGACTGCCTGAATCAGGCAGTCGTCCAAGTAGGGGTAAATCTGAATATTTCTTTGTCTGCAAAAGCCAATGGCTAGAGCCAGTCATTTTGTGAAAACTCTAGGAGCAGTGGATAAGCCAAAGAGAAGTGCAGAGAACTGATCATGCATAGATCCTGCCCTGAAACGTAGATATTTCATGCAGGAGTCCTTGACTGGGATATGCAGATAGGCCTCCTTTAGGTCTAGGGTGGCTAACCAGGCATCTTTGGACAGCATAGGGAGAAGCGGCTGTAGGGTGAGCATTTTGAATTTTGGTAACACCAGGAAGGTGTTTAGAAGGGACAGATTTAAGATTGGGCGCCAGGTGCCCTTTTGTCTGGGTACCAGGAAAAGTCTGGAATAAAAACCTTGGCCTATCTGTTCTACAGGAACAGGCTGAATTGCCTTTAGAGAGAGCAGGGACTGAACTTGGTTTTGTGCTACTGCCCACTGGTTTTAAGGAAGATCTGGGAACCCTTTTGGGGTTGGCAACATGTGGAAATAAAATTTGTACCCCTGGGATACTATGTTGAGGACCCATCGATCATTGGTGATGGAGGCACAAGCAAATGGGCAGAGGTGAGGGGAGGAGTTGAGAAGTCATTGTGACTTATTTCCATAAGGGGGTGGCTCAGCACTCCCTGTTTTAGAAGAAGTGGAGGTACTCCATTGCTTAGATCTCTGCATACCACGAGACTGTCTGTGGGGTCCGTTTCCCCTAGGTCCAGTCTAAGGTGGCCTTGAGGGGGCTGGAAAGGACCAATGTTTTGAGGGGCAATGCCTACTGAATCTTGGAGGCTGTACTTGCAAAAAAAAGATCATCTGCGTAGACTTATCTTTTTCTTCCATCTTTTTTAAAACCTCTTCTGCTTTGGTGCCAAACAGGTTGTCTTTGTTCAGAGGTGCATCCAATAATTTTGATTTAACATAGTCGGGCAAGGTCTGTTCCTTAAGCCAGACATGTCTTTTAAGTACAGAACCTGTGACTGCTGCCCTGCAAGAGGCTTCTAGGGCATCAAACCCACATTGCAGGGTATGCTTGCTGACTTGGCTTGCAGAATGCATAAGCTCCTGTGATTCTTTATTTTCTGTACAGTCAGGGAATGTAGATCATTTTTGCTTAATAAGTTCCATAGTATGTTGCTGGTATTTCAGCATGTGGAACTGACAATTTAATGCTCTAATGGCAAGAGCTGCAGAGGTGTATACTTTTTTACTCCATCTGTCTAACACTCAGAAATCCCTGTCCAAGCAGGTGGGATCATAGCTCTCAACCTTCCATCTCCAAAATGAGGAACACTCGCCTAAATTAATGTGGAACAAATGGGCAAAATGTGGAACATGTACTAACAGCTTACTAACAACTTCAACTAGGAAGGTCATAGGATGGTTAAAATATGCTGGTTTTACTTATAAAGAAGACCCTTTAATGAATTAATATGATTAATTTCTATTTACCATGGATTTCACTTAAAAAAAAAAATTCCTAACACTGAATGTGTGACGGACTCTCAGTGTGGAACTTTGAGGAACATGAACTTTTTAAGACCCCAAATGAGGTACGTCCCTCGTAATGAGGTACACTTGAGAGGTATGGGTGGGATTCTTAACTGTAGTTGCTTTTATTCCTTTAGGTCCTTGGGAGATTACCTCTGGGTCAGCAGTAGGATTCTTGAAATTTGTGAGACTCTGGGACTCTGTAGTACCCGTTAGGTTTCCTGGGAGCAGGGAGTAAAGTATCAGGAGTTAGACTGGATTCCATAAAGACATCATCCACAACATACAGAACAGGAGGGATAAGCTAAGGGTCTGTGCTGTGGGAAATCTAAGAATTCCCCCCCAGAGTCTTTTTGGACTGAGGATAATCCTGGCATTCCCAATGGAAATGCTCTCTCAAAGTATGTAGGGTTTCACCAAAAGAAAAATCCTTTGGAGGAGAGGCAGAAGGAATGGATTCCTCTGCATCTGAATCCTAAGCTGATAAGGGCATGTCTTCATAATCAGAAACCTCAGAATCGGACTCTTGGTTAGATAAAGCTGCTGGTGACAAGTATTTTCCTTTTAGCAGGGGAAGGCTGGCTTTCCCTAATCGGCATAAGGTCTTCTACCATTTTAAGCATCTGTGATTGTGGCAAGGAAGCAGGAGCGCTTGAGTGTGGGTCATCTGTTTTTAGGCGCAGCTCGTACTCTGGGCCTTAGAAACTCGGTAGATTTAGTAAGAAATGAAGATGCGAAAGTCGTCGGTTTATGTTAAATATCGGTAGTGCGAAGAACTTCCTCAGAAGCCGGTGCCTGCACAGCGTCTCTGGACCCATCCAAGGTAGAGACATCCACGGGTTCCATAATCAGGCGAGACAATTGTTAACTTTTTCTGACATCGGTTAGAGCAAGAAAAAGGATCCCCAATGGGGTACGTAGCTTTAGAAGACTAACTTCAATTTCGGAAACAAAAACTCAGGTAGCAGCCGACCGGCACTCGTGCGAACTGCTTCGGCTCCTCGGCAAGCAAGACTGATGTAATGGCGTTGTCTGCCAGTTTTTATATCACTGACGACTTGACGTCAGTCCTAAGGTGACAGGAACCGATGCAAAAATATCAAGCCTCTGGTATTCGGGCCGACTGAGGGCTACCCTTGGCAGGATAACCCAAGTGTGATGACTGAAACAGTGAAACACGAAGAACATCTGCACACAATGGCAGCAAACGAGATCTGGGAAAAGGGAACTGCTGCATTATAGGTAAGGGAGGGGCTTGAGAGCTTGCAGTATCCACGAGCTGTAAAAAAAAAAAAAAAAAAAAGGTGGCAGAGTTGGATCGGAACCCACGGGTTGAGGAATGAGGATTTGACATAGCCTAGTACCTACCTATGAACCTATCGGCCCTAGGGCCCCATACAAGCCTAGCCAAAAAATGTACCCTGGCTTTCGCCACCTAAGAAAATTATTTTCCTGTGCCCCTGTCGAGCAGAGCCACAGAAGTGATCCCCAGGGTGAATTTCCCATTTCCCATTCAATCATCAAGATTTTTCTTGAAGAGTGCTAATGAGGAGCTCTGTTTGACATAGATAGGTAGTCTGTTCCAGAGTATGGGAAGTCTCTGGGACAGGAATCTATCCCTCCAGCATGTTCTGTTTATTGCGGTGACAAGGTTAAGGTCCCTAGAGCGTGTAGCTCGGAGGGATTGGGATTTCTTTAAGTGGAGTATGTCCAACAGCTCTGGGTTTGACATAGCTTTGTATGTTAGGCAGAGATCGCACCTGAGTAGGCGATATGCGATGGGAGTAAAGCTGTAGTTTTTTGAGACTGTCTGCATAGGGCATCTGTTTGAGGCCAGTAATCCTCTGTGAGGTATTTCTGTGGTCTTTCCAGTTGTTGTAGATGTCTTGTGAGGTACATACCAAAAGGGGCGTTGTACTCTATAATGGGTCTAATGAGCGATGAGTAGAGGGGAACAATGACCTCTTTTTTTCTGGATGACCATCCTTTTGTGATGAGATGAGCCACGTAGAAGGATTTCCTGACCACTGTGGCGATGTGATTATCAAAGGAGAGACTACTGTCCACCTGTGTCCCAAGGTCTCATCACATTTTCGGCATTAAGTAAACTACCAGCTATGTGGTAGTTCATGGGTACAGAGTTTTTACCAAAGGGGATGACAATACACTTTTTGGCATTGAGCTTCAGGCCATGGCTTTGACACCAGGTATCCGTCTCAGTGAGGCCCTTTTGTAGTTTGTCCACATCGTTAGGAGTTTTGATTAAGGCTCCTAGTTTGCAGTCATCTGCAAACTTTGTTAGCCAAAGACCTTCTGTGTTGGCCTGCACTTTAGAGAAGTAGATACCAAACAGGAGAGGACCCAGGACTGAACCCTGTGGTACTCCACTTGTCACCTGTCTAATGTCGGATTTGGAATCCGCTACTTTCACAGTGTGGGTTCTGTCCATGAGCCAGTTGGCAACCCATCTTGTGACATAGGGATTTATACCTAGTTTAGAGAGCTTATCTATAATTCCAGAGTGGGGGATGGTGTTGAAAGCCTTGGCGAGATCTAGATAAGCTGTGTGAACCATTTTACCCTCATCTATGGCTTTGGTGACTGCTTCAAAGAAGTCAATCAGGTTTAGGAGACATGATCTGCCTTTTACAAATCCAAACTGAGTAGGGTCCAGAGTTTGGAGATTACCAATGTCTTTGTTTATGAGTTCCACGATGATACGTTCCATGGCCTTGCAGACCAGGCTAGTCAGGCTAATGGGGCGGTAGTTCCCGGGGTCCGTCGTGGCTCCCCCTTTGTGAAGTGGGATAACTGTTGCGGTGCGCCATTCAGTGGGTACAAAACCTGAGGTGAGGCTATGATTGAACATGGTACTTCGGTAGGGTGCCAGTTCATTCTGTAGTTCGTGTAGAACGCAGCCTGGGATATTGTCAGGTTCCATGGATGCTGTGTTCTTGGCTTTGGAGAGTGTGTTTTTTACCTGTGCAGCCGTGATTATAGGAACTTTGCATTCTTCCGGTATAGAGATGGGCCCCTCAAGGGGGTGAGAGGGGGGTAAAGTTAGCACTGAACCTATCTGCTAGGATGTTGGCAATATCAGTTGGTTCTGTATATTTAATGCCATTATGCTGTAACTCAGAGCAGATCTGAGTGTTCCCATTTAGATTCTTGACATAGCTATAGAATGCTTTGTGGTTGTCTTTAGAGTCAGTGGCAATTTTGTTTTCGTAACTAGCTTTGGAGGATTTTATGAGGGATCTCAGCTTCTTACTGAGGTTGACCAGGGAGTTTCTCCAGTCATGGGATTTTACTCTTTTGCAACAGTTTCTTTCTTCTGTTGTCGAGATTGTTTATGGCAGAGGACCACCAGATTGGCTTCCTTTTTTTGGAGGATAACATCTTGGTTCTATTAGGGATAGCATGATCCATGCACTCGTGTAAGTGCTTATAAAGTGCATTTGTGTAGGATTCGGCAGTCATACCTCTATTGTCTGTCTGCATGGGTGTCATGAAGTTTGCCACTTCTGTCTTAAGAAATGTGAAGTTGGCTTTTGAGAGGTTTTTTACGATGATTTCCCTAATTGGGGCCGGGGGTAGGATGTAGATGTCTAGGCTGATTAGCTTGTGGTCGGATCTGACCAACGTGGAATTGACCTCTGGTGTGGAACACCGGTTTCCCATGTTGGTAATGACCAGGTCTAGGATATTGCTGCCCCTGGTGGGGGTGTGAATAAGTTGATCCAAGGCATTGGAATTTATGAATTCTAGAAAACGTTGAGCAAAACAGTTGGTACACGAGTAGTTTTACCAGTTAATGGTGGGGTAGTTTAAATCGCCCATTATTAGGGTGTTGGGTTGTACCCTAATACTTTCCAGTGCATCAAGAAATGAGTGTGAATCCTGGGGCATGGTGGGGGGTCTGTAGCAAGCTACAATTTGGACTGCGGTCTCACCCAGAGTTAGTTGCACTTGGATAATCTCAGATGCATTATGCTGTGCAACTAGCCTGGAGGTGTGGGTATCCTTAATGAATTTGGACATGCCTCCGCCTTTAGTGCTTCTTTCTGGGTTAGGTGGCCGAAAGGTGTGGTATGAATTGAAGCCAGGTAATGCAGGGGTGCTCTCTGGAGCTTTGAACCAGGTCTCTGTCACTGCACAGATGTCAATGTTCTCCATTTTAAGGAGTGCCGTGAGTGCATTTTGAGGTTTAGACTTCTAGCATTGAGTAGCATTACCCTCACATTTTGCTTGCTTGTACCTGTTACGGTGGTGAATTTGTCATTTGAACCTTGCCTAAAAAAGGCACTATAGGGGTGGCAAGAGCCTTAGCCAGTATCCGGAATCCTAAGGGCGACAGGTGCAGGCCATCTCTGGCAAAGCATCGTGGACTGTCGATCATGTCGTCCCAGGCAGACAAATACTGGATCCCCTTAGAATGACACCAGAATCTTAGCCAATTGTTGAGGTCAATCATTTTGTCCTTGTACTGTGGTATCATTCTGGGTGATGGCAGGATGCTACTCAGGATTAGGGTCATACCTGCCTGGGATACAAGATCGGAGAGCTCCTCCATGTCTCTTTTCATGTAGTCCAGGAAGGTACATCTCGGGTCATTCACACCAACATGGACAATGACAGTGTCATATTTGTACTTATTGTGGAGTGACCTGAGTGCATGGGTTATGTGGCGGATCCTGGCACCTGACAGGCAGCTGACAGTAACTTTCTCCTTGTCTAGTCTAGTCAGTGGAACATCAGTGTGCCCGACTATAGAGTCACCTATGACTAGAGTGTTGGGTACGTTGTTATGCCTTATGGGCTGTGGTTGAGTGGCACACTGAGTTTGTGGGCTATGTGTCATTTGGGTTGTGTTGGGGGGGTGGAGTTTGCTTGCGTTTATGCTTTGGATGCCCCTGATGTTTGGGCAGGTTTTTATTGAGAGCCTCCACGAATGTAGGTGTGTGTTTTGTGTTTCTATGTGTGTGTTTTGGTGGTGTAGGTTTTGAGGGACTATGTGATGAGTGTGGTGTGGTGCAAGTGTTTACCTTCTCCTCTTGACTGTCTAGTCCAGTCTTGGGTGAAGAGAGCTTTGCTTCCAGTTTGGCTATATAAGTGCATCTCTCACAGGTTGTAGTGTTGGGTGGTAGGAGGAGAGGGTTGCCTGTGTACATGAGGCAATTGCTGCATTGCCCCAAGATGCCCAGATTCATCAGGTAGACAGGAGAAATCACTGGGAGCTGACCCTTAGACATGCCTGGATAAGTGCTTATTTATTAAGTACTAAAAACTGCTTTCCACTAGACAAGTGAGGAAAGATGAGTGTTGTAGTAATTTGCAGCTTATGTAGTGCTTACAATGAGTTCTGAACAAGTGCTGAGTTCAAAGAAACAGATTTGAGTGCTGAAACTAGAAAACTGGCTAGTTATAAGAAAAAAAAACTAAGTTAGAAGGCTTCCCTCCAACACAGAAGGGCTTGGGGGCTCAGAAGCCTACAAACAGTCTATACCACTTAACAGGAAAGGTAGGAAACAAGCTTAAAAATTTTTTTTCTGTTTCCCAGATGCTCTCTTTGTACACAGTAGGAGTGCCTGAAATCAGAATATGATCTCATGGCACTCAGTTGAGTGAGCAAATGAGATGGGCCCAGAAGGAGTATCCAAACACAAATTTACAAGAGGGGCGGGCAGTTTCAAGGCCACTAAGATTAACACCAATACAAAACCAAGGAGGGTGGATGGGACTAACTGAAGAGCAGAGTCAAAACGTCCAGTTCAGTTAATATTCCTGCAACACAGTTAAATTAATTTAAATACTGTATTATTTGAAAAAAAGTGCAGATAAAGGTACTTAAATTCTCTTATACGTACAGTTGAATACAGCTAGATCTTAGCCGGCCAAAGCGGAGGTTTTTAAGCAGAAAAAATTTCAAACTGTACCACTTAATAGGCAAGGACAGGAAATCAAAGAATGCGGCTACCCCCACACCTGCAGAAAATATTTCAAACTGTACCACTTAATAGGCAAGGACAGGAAATCAAATAATGTGGCTACTCTCACACCTGCAATTACTAACAAATAATAAAATTCAAGCAAGCACTGACTGAAGAGCAGAGTCAAAACATCCAGTTCAGTTAATATTCCTGCAACACAGTTAAATCAATTTAAATACTGTATTTGAAAAAAAGTGCAGATAAAGGTACTTAAATTCTCTTATACGTACAGTTGAATACAGCTAGATCTTAGCCGGCCAAAGCTGAGGTTTTTAAGCAGAAAATATTTCAAACTGTACCACTTAAATAGGCAAGGACAGGAAATCAAAGAATGTGGCTACCCCCACACCTGCAATTACTAACAAATAATAAAATTCAAGCAAGCACTGACTGAAGAGCAGAGTCAAAAAGTACAGTTTTGTACCTACTATAAATGTAGATGTTAGAGTGGTTACACTGCTGCAGTCATCACACTTGGGCTATCCTGTCATCAGGCGGTCCCGCAGTCGGCCGAATCCCAGAGTCCTGATCCAGCATCGGTTGTCGTCGCCTCTTCCCTGACGTCAGTGCGACAGGGGTATAAGAGAGACAGCCAACGCCATTTTCTTCAGTTTTTCTTGCCCCAGATGTCAGGTGCCCCCAACTAGGAAGGCAATACAATAGTTATGCAACAATACCTTCGTAGATAAGCAATAGTACTAGCTATAAGCAAATACACCATACAGACATGCATCCAATAGATTGATGTACATGGAGTTGCAACTGACACCCTGGTATGTAGAGGGGATGGAGGGAGGGTAACCTGGACTGCAGCAGTATAACCACTCTAACATCTACATTTATGGTAGGTACAAAACTGTACTATGTTCATCGTGCTATACTGCTGCAGTCATCAGACTTGGGTAGAGTCCCAAAGCTATGGAAGGGTGGCTGGTACTAAACTGGGTTAGGTGATGCTAGGATGCCCTGCAGAACTGCAGTGGCAAAACCAGCTCTGTTTTTTTGAGTATAATGGAAAGTGGTAGTGCTTGGTAAAGGTGTGCACTGGCTGCCTCCAGAATGTCTTTGGTTGGAACCCCTCTGAGAAAGGCTGCTGAGGTTGCAGTAGCCCTGGTAGAATGGGATCTAATATTGACAGGCACTGCCTTCCCATGGTGCGAGTAGCAAAAGCAGATACAATGTGCTATCCATTTGGAGATGGTCTGTTTTGAAATAGCCTTTCCTTGTGAACCTGCAGCATATGATACAAAAAGTTGGTCAGCTTTTCCGAAGGTCTTTGTCTTATCTAAATAGTAACGTAGCTGTCTGTGAATGTCCAAAGAGTGAAGGAGCCTTTCTCCTTTATTCTGTGGGTTAGGATAAAAGGTGGGCAAATGAATGGTCTGATTCAAAGCCACACTGGATACTACCTTGGGCATGAAGATAGGGTTAGTTTGTAAGGAGACTCTGTCCTGATGGAAAATTATGAAAGGTTCCACTGCCATAAGTGCCTGTAGTTCTGAGACCCTGCGTGCTGAATATCCAGTAACAAGGCTGTTTTCCAAGACAAGTATTGTAGTTCTGCTGAGAAGGCTGGTTCGAAAGGAGGTAGTGTTAACTTTTCTAAAACGAAGTTCAGGTCCCAAGTTGGTGTTGGTGGTTTTCTGGGGGGGTCTTATATTCTTAGCCCCTCTGAGAAACTGCCTAAGTAAAGGGTGTGAGAAAATTGGGGGATCTGTATTATAGTGAGCTGAAATGGCTGAAGCATGGATCTTAATGGAGGAGAAGGAAAGGCCTTTGTGTAGCATCTCAGTTGGGTATTGCAGTATGTGAGGAATGTTTGGTGTCCAAGGATTTTGACCTTTAGCCTGATGCCATGCACAAACCATTTGCCTGAGTAAGTCTTCCTGGTGCTGGGCCTCCTGGCCTCCATAATTACATTCAGGACGTCCTTTGAGAGAAGTGTTGATTGATGATTTAAGGAATTCTCCATGCAGCTAAATTTAAAGTTCTGAGCTGGCTGTGACGGGTTTGATAGTTTTTCTGAGTCAACAGTAGTGGGAATTGAGGCAAGATCCATGGAGGGCTGTGAGTCAAGTTCCTTAGTAATGTGTAGCAGTGCTGGCGTAGCCAGTCTGGAGCAATGAGGATCATTTGTGGTCTCTCTGAGCTGACCTTCAATAATACATTGGTCAATAGAGGTAGTGGAGGGAAGGCATAGACTGTCAGTGTTGTCCAACTGAATGACAGAGTGTCCACTTTCCAAGCTAGGGAGTGATAAGTCCTTGTGCAGAATTTTTGTAATTGGCAATTGTTGGGGGAGGCAAATAGATCCATGTCTGGACATCCCCATCTTTGAGTTATCATTGAAAATACTTGTGGGTGTAGTCTCCACTCGTGGGGGTCTGTCATGTTTCTGCTTAATTCGTCTGCCAATATGTTTTCCTTTCCTGGCAGGAATTGTGCTTGTAGTTGTACTTGGTAGGTCAAAGCTGTGTTCCATAAGGTCATGGCCTGTCTGCATAAAGGGTAGGAGTGTGTTCCTCCCTGTTTGTTTATGTACCACATAACTGTGGTGTTGTCTGTCCTTATTAGAAGTTGTCCTGGATGCAAGAGGTCCTTGAAGGCTGTAAGTGCATTTTGCACAGCTAGCATCTCCTTTTGGTTGATGTGAAGATGCATTTGTTTTGCAGACCATTTGTCCTGTATGCACTGTCCTGCCATGTGTGCTCCCCAGGCGTAGTCTGAAGAATCTGTTTTCATGGTTTGGTTTGCTGGAGGTAAGACGAAAGGAAGACCCTTGTTTGTTTGACATGCTTGAGCCCACCACAGGAACTCTTTTTGAAGGCAGGGAACGATAGGTATATTTGTTTCGAGGCTGTGCCTGTGTTGAGACCATACACTTTTCAGGTACCATTGTAATTTTCTCATATGCAGCTTTGCATATGGGATTAGTTGAATGCATGATGCCATGAACCCCAATGCCTGCAGGATTTTCCTTGCAGTGAGCTGGGTAAAAGTTGCTATCTTTTTGAAGTATTGAGTCAATTGTTTTTGTTCGTCTGGCGTGAGGTAAGCCATCTGGGCCGTTGTATTTAAGCTGGCACCCAGGAATATTATCTGTTGCGAGGGTATTAGTTTTGACTTTTTTGTTTACTGTGTACCCCCAGGCAACTGAGCAGCTGTGTTACAAAAGCCAGATGCTGTAATAGAATGTCCTTGCTGTCCGCTTGGATCAGGCAGTCATCCAGATATGGATAAATTTGTATTCCTCGTTGTCTGCAATATGCAATTACTGATGCCAGGCATTTCGTAAATACTCTGGGCGCAGTAGATAAGCCAAAGGGCAATGCAGAGAATTGATAATGCGTTGTACCTGCCAAAAATCTGAGGTATCTTCTGCAATCTTGTCTGATAGGGACATGCAGGTATGCCTCTGAGGTCCGTTACCAGCCAAGACTCCTTGCCCAGCACGGGAAGGAGCTGCTGTAGTGTGAGCATTTTGAATTTGGGTACCTCCAGGTATGTGTTCAGAATTGAGAGGACTAAGATGGGCCTCCAGGCTTTGTCCTTTCTTGGGACTAGAAACAGTCTTGAGTAAAAACCTTGACCTTGCTCTTTTGTAGGTACCTTTTGAATTGCTTTCATATCCATGAGAGCTGAAATTTGCGTTTGAGCCTCTGTCCATTGGTTTGGAGGCAGATTTGGCATGCCTCTCATCCGAGGTAAAGTATGGAAGTGAAATCTGTAGCCTCTGGTAATAATGTCCAGAATCCATTTGTCCTTTGTTATGATGTGCCAATTTTGTGGAAATAGAGCCAGTTTCCCTCCCAAAGGTGCTGCCAGGGCAATTTTGTTTGGCAGGCGAAGAGGGAAGTCGTTGTGTTCGTTTCCTGAAGGGTTGAGATCTTTCGACTCCACCTCTTTGAGTTGCTGTATGCCATTGTCTAGGCCTGAAAGAACCTTGTGGCTGGCCTCTGCCCCTTGGGCGCCTGTACCTACCTCTTTGGGGTCTGTCTGATGCAGGAAAGGACCAGTTTTTTGATGGCCAGTTTCTGCTGAAACGAGGAGGTTGTACCTGTAAAAAATCTTTAACTGTTTGCATAGATTTTGCCTTTTCTTCAAAACTTCCTCTGCTTTGACACCAAATAACACATCTTTCTGCAATGGGGCATCCAATAACTTTGCTTTGACATGTTCTGGTAAGGCTTGTTCTTTCAGCCAAGCATGCCTACGTATGACAGACCCTGTGACAGCTGCTCTACATGAGGCTTCCAATGAATCAAAACCACACTAAGGTATGTTTTCCCACCTGTTCTGCTGCATGCAGCAAATCCTGCATCTCTTTCAAATCTAGTTGATCTGTCTGAGGGATCAGCTTCTGCTTTAACTGTGTAATCAAATACTGTTGGTATTTTAGCATGTGGAATTGGCAGTTTAGTGCCCTCATGGCCAAAGTGGCAGACGTATACACTTTCTTTCCCCATCTTTCTAATGCTCTGGAATCTCTTTCAGAAGGAAGTGGATTCTTAGCAGTAGAGGCCTTAACCCCTTTGGGACCCTGGGAAATGGTCTCGGGGTCTGCATTAGGGCTTTTGTATAGAAACTTATAAGTATCAGAAACTCGGTAGTATCTGTCTGGTTTAGCTGGTGCTGGAGGTAAGGAATCTGGGTTTAAACTGGATTCAGAGAAAACATCATCCAAAATGTCTAAAACTGGAGGGATTGCCAGGGGTCTATGCTGTGGAAGAAGAAGAAACTCACGGAGTCTTTTCTTGGAGTCAGGAAGTGTTCCCTCATGGTGTGTAAAGTTTCCCCAAAAGAGTAGTCTTCGGGGGGGGGGGGGAGACAGAGGAAATGGACTCTTCAGCATCTGAGTCTTCATAAGGAGGGAAGGAGTAATCCTGGTTGTCAGAGATGCCTGAGGAAATGGATGCTTGGTCAGAGGAAGGATAATCGTCCTCCAGTCTAGGCCTTTTGTCAGGTGGGGGTTGGGATCCCCTGATAAGGGTAATTAAATCCTCGGCCATCTTAAGCATCTGTTTTTTAGGCATAGGGGCCTGTGGGGGGGGTGTGGCCCCGGTTTTCTAACTTTCAAGGGGGCTTTGAGCTTAGCATGAGGTTTGGCAGAGGCAGTTGGTTTGAAAACACCCTCTGAGACCGAAGGCCTATCCAAAATTTCTGGATCCCCATCGGGGCTGGAGTCCGAGAAGTGAGGTGGAACCGGATCCTGAGGCCCAACTGTTTCGGTTTGGGATGCAGTCAGAAATTCTGAATCAGCAGTAGTCAGGGGCTGCAAAGGCGCCTCGCTGAAAACCGGACAACCGGCGTCAGGCCCTGCTGAGGCTTCGGTATCTGGTCTTGGCTGCCGGTCCTTATCTTTGCGTTTTTTAATCATTGCTGATGTCGGTTGCTCCGACGGCATGCTATAGTTAAATTTTCTGCCAAAATAATGCTGGGCGAATTCTGCCCGATGCTTAATTGTACGTTTGTTGAACCTAGCACAAAACCGACAATCAGAGACATCGTGGTCTGGGCCTAGGCAAGGAATACAATAAGAATGAAAATCCTTATGAGGTATTTGCTTCCCACAAGAAATACAATTAACTTTGTCTGACATCGGTCTGAGGCGGGTACTTAGCTTTAGAGAAGACTTCGGGCTGAAACTCTATTCAAAAATTTCAGGAGCTGGCCAACCGGCACTTGCGAACTGCTTCTGCTTCGGGCACCGCGTGGCAAGAAAGACTGGAGAAAATGATGTCGGCTGTCTCTTTTATACCCCTGTCACACTGACGTCAGGGAAGAGGTGACGACAACAGACGTTGGACCAGGACTTTGGGATTCGGCCGACTGCGGGACCGCCCGACGAGAGGATAGCCCAAGTGTGATGACTGCAGCAGTATAGCACGATGAACATCTTCAAGTTCAGTTAATATTCCTGCAACACAGTTAAATCAATTTAAATACTGTATTTGAAAAAAAGTGCAGATGAAGGTACTTAAATTCTCTTATACGTCCAGTTGAATACAGCTAGATCTTAGCCGGCCAAAGCTGAGGTTTTTAAGCAGAAAATATTTCAAACTGTACCACTTAAATAGGCAAGGACAGGAAATCAAAGAATGTGGCTACCCCCACACCTGCAATTACTAACCAATAATAAAATTCAAGCAAGCACTGACTGAAGAGGAGAGTCAAAACTTCCAGTTCAGTTAATATCCCTGCAACACAGTTAAATCAATTTAAATTCTGTATTTGAAAAAAGGTGCAGATAAAGGTACTTAAATTCTCTTATACGTCCAGTTGAATACAGCTAGATCTTAGCCAGCCAAAGCTGATGTTTTTAAGCCATCAGATCCTTATTTTTGATGGCTGTTACATTAGCTACAAGGGTTTATGTTACAAAGCTCTTGATTCCTCTCCTCTCCATTTGGTTTTCCATAAAGATAGGGTTTCTCACATATGCCGCCCTCTTTTTGCCAAAAGTGGTTTTGGAGAGTAATCTCAATAGCTCCATTCACCTTCCTGTATTGCCCAATTTTTCAAACAAGGATGAATATTTTCTGCATTGTTTGTATGTGCATAGAGAATTGAGGTCTTATCTGGACAGAACCAAGGCCTTTAGAAAATCTAGTCAATTTGGTTCCTTTTCAAGATCTAGGTTAGGCAGACCTGTGTCAAAAGTGAATGTATCCAGGAGGCTATCAGACTGTACATCGTTCGCTTATATCTTGAGAGGTTTGCCGGGCAGGATCTTGTCTAAGTGCAGTTGTACCAGGGCTTTAGCTGCTTCTATGGTTTTCTTTTCCAGAATGTGCCTGCATGAAGGCTGTGCAGTGGCTACTTCGGTGGATCATCATACCTTTGTTTCTTATTACAAGCTGGACAGTCCGTCGAGATCCAGAGCTTCCTTTGGCTCCACTATGTTGTGAATATCTAGTTCATCAAAAGGATTTTTTTTTTTTTTTTTACATGGCTAGGGACCGTCCCAGACTGTGCCAGACTGAAGACAAAATCGGAGACAGATGTTATGTATTTACCATAATGATAGATCCATGTTGTGTCTCTGGCTGGTTTAACCCACCTTTGTGTATATGTGTGGGGCACACATGCATAGTATAACGTAGACGTACACACAAAAGATACACAACTTCACTTACCCAGTTAAATGGATAAAAATAGTTACATTAAGGCCAAGCCCACACGTTCTACGTACCAAAGCAGAATGTTGTCAGCAATTCAAGAAGCTCAGGATACAAAACACAGAACTCTGAGTGCTCAGCATTTACACTCTTACACAAATCACAAATGTGCCAGTTGAGGTATTATAGGATGTGCTGCAACATCCTAGGCAACACATTCAAATGCAGTGGCAACCCTTCCATGGGTTATCCCTTACATGCCTACACCCATCAATGCACTGAAGCTGATGTCACGAGTCTGTGTAGAAAAGTTCTTCCTTTGTAGGTAATCTCAAATAGCATTTTTTCCAGGAACAGTGTTAACTGCTGCATAAGACATTAATTTCCTAAGTGACTCATCATTTGGAGATGGAGCTCAGAAAACCAGCCTGCGCATCCTAACTCGCTGAGAACTTTCGTACAGTTACCTTTTACAACCACATACTTTTTGCTGTGATTAC
Organism: Protopterus annectens; assembly: GCF_019279795.1. Lineage (NCBI taxonomy): Eukaryota > Metazoa > Chordata > Ceratodontiformes > Protopteridae > Protopterus > Protopterus annectens. Next base: position 92,628,365 of record NC_056734.1, read on the forward strand.
TTTTTGATAGCATGTCATTGAATAGTGAACACGGTTGGGAGTATTTTAATGGTTACTCTGAATACAACAAATATATGTTCTAGATGGTTGGGTAAACAAGCAAATATCAGTCCAGTCAGTCAGCTGTACTTAAATGCCAATTATATAACTGCAGTTGTGTTTTCTTGAAAAAGTAGCTCATATGCAATACCAAAAAAAAACATATTGCCACCTGTATGTGAAAAGAGACAGCTATTTTGACCAACTAATTTCGAAAAACAAATGTCTAATTTAAAAGTCAAAATAATGAAAATAACTTGTGTATATTAAATGAAATGTGGGCTGAAGAAACAAGTTAATTTTAGTACACAACTAAAAGTATACACAGTTTATACAAGTGTCAGTGGCTCAACAGGCAACACACTTGCCCTTAATGCAAAATAATCAGAAGATTGTGGGTTCTACTTCCACAGCAGGAGCTTTAATTTTTCCAATAATACCATAGTCAGCTCTGTGATAGAGGGAATAAAGCCCTGATTACAGTACACCCAATCAGAGTTCCATTAGTGGCTCTGCTGCTGTAGGAGATGGACAAAGAGAATGGGAATGAATGGCCGCTGCCAAGTTCACCATCCTTGGGGGGGGGGGGTTCTGGTACTTCACACAGGTAGCAGGAATACTGTTACATCGAGTGCGGTCAGAGCAAGCACTAGCAGTGTATTTACTCTTGCAAACCAAGGGGAACTTGGCATGCGCAGTCATTTCCCCTTATTAGATAGCAGTAGCAGAACTCAGAAGTGCTATGGATTTGGGTGTATTCCCATGGGGAGAGGACAGGACACTCACAGGACCAGCAAGCTGGTCAATGGAGGGGCTGACTGGAACTCCCAGGCAGGAATGAATGGGTGGAAGAGTTCTTTCCCAGCCAAAGAATTAGTCTCCCATCCCTCCTGAATGGAGGGGCAGAAAAGCCATTAGAAAAGGTCCTGCATGCAGCAAAAAATACTAACACTGCACTTCAGCACAGTGAAGGGTGTTGCAGTCCTTCAGATGACACTTCAACTTAAGTTCTCGTATGTTTGAAGGGATATAAAAGATCCCATGGCACTTTGAGATTAAGGGTGTTTTATTTATACATTTTCATATTTATATGCATAACAAACACTATTAACAGCCAAAGTATCCCCTTTACCCGCATCCTTTTGCCACAAGCCAAGTTTAATTTTTTTTTATATATATACACAACTTCCCATTTATTATATACTAGTTCTTCACGTCTAAACTTATCAAACATGATGATCTTATCCATCGTTTCAATGTCTTTTAAAGCCTATTCTTCATACAGAATGCTATCCATATTTTATGTAAATCTGACATTTTTAAAATTGCAGAAAACAGCAAAACCCTTTTTTTTTTTTTTACAAGTGGAAAATAAATGCTCTAATGACTTCCCACATTGCATAAATGACAAATTACAAGTTAGTCTTTTGCGTAAAAGATTAAGAGTCTCCTCAAAAAATCTTTACATTCCCAAACATCTTTAAAACTTTTTTCGTCTTTTATAACTTCTCTTTCACTTTATTCTAGGTCATGCCATGAATCATATCAAGTCAAAATACTTGAAATACCACAAACCTAATTAATGATATGTATCTAGATTTAATTTGCGGTTGTGGTGCTGCGGTAGCGCTGTAGCCTCACAGTAAGACGTTGTCCTGTTCAATTCTCAGAGCGTCTTGTGTGTGGAGACATGCATGAATGGGCGTACCTTCGTTGAAGGTTGTGCGTCAGAGCTGGCAACTCGGTACGTAAAAATCTACTGCCAATCATTAGCGGACCGGAGTTCTGCTGTGGCGACCCCTAACTGGGAAAAAACCGAAAGACACAACAACATCTAGATTTAATTTCAACACTGTCTTCCTATATTTCAACCAGATTTTCCATCACTTTTCCCCTTTTTTCTGAACTTGTAAACTATCACAAAAAGCTTGCATTTACTCTAACACTGTGACAAACCATTACTTCATAATGTTCAGAATAAAAAACAATGAAGCCAGATAAACTACTGGCTTAAGTAAACCCACACCCCTTTATCATTTTAACTATATAATAACCCTCTCTTAAATGGATTCATTCTTGACCCACAAATCACCCTACACACAGCTTCCAATAATTTATTTTCTTTGTAGGGAGCACAGAAATTCCACCAAACTATCCAAATTTGTATAACAAAACAGTTTTTTCTTAAATATTAACTTTAATGCTTTTCATGGATTTTACACCTGGGCTTTACTGTATTGAAAAAAAAGCATTGCTGTTGACATCTGAAAAGTGACAGTTAACAGGCAATGTAAACAAAATAGCATATTTGCAAACATTTAATTAAGCTTAAAAGCAAAAGTATGACACAGTCTGGCAACTGTTAGGACTGGGGATAAAATTTTAGCACAATCATAGCAGGGCTCTGTCACAAGACACTGGCCAATTCCATCAGAAAGGTTCTCTCAGTATTGCTCCTTTACTATGAGAAATGCAACACGACAGAGAGTTCTGAAAGGTAGGATTCCACACTGTTAATGGTCACATTATTAATGCATGTTAAATTTATGAGTGAATGTGTACCTTACTAAATAGAAACCAATAGCTTTTGCCTTATTTTAGTTACTCTGGCTCCCATTTCAGTATACTTGTACAAAAAGCCTCACAAGGTGACCTAAGCCACCTAACAACTGCACCATTTCACCCAGAAGGCACTTTGCACAACAGAGCCTCCATGAATAAGCTTATGCAATGACAGAAGTGCTTTGGCAAGTATCTGAAAGAATTAATGGAGTGGCAAGCCAACAATGACAGTGCATCTCAACTCTTGGAAGAGGAAGCAGTAAAAAATGAGACTGTTCCTAAAAGGAATCAATGCAGGTATGCATGGATTTAGGAGAATGATGATTCAAGGATAGCAAAGTTTGGTGGGTTTACAGAAGACTCTTATTCAACTTGGAAAAACACATTTAAGAACAGTTCTCTACTTCACAGAAGGCAACAGTGATCAAATGGCCAGATTATCCCAAGTTCTTCCTGGAGGGTTGGAAACGGTGGACAATTTTCTAAGAGTATGTACTATGTGGAATGAGTTATCAATGGTTTAAGGGGCACAAGTCCCCCAGTATACTGGTGTAATGGAGAAATGCATATGCAAGCTTAAAAACAGAATTGCCTGAGAATAAAAAACAGGCTCAACTGTGAAAGAAAATGATAGACTTTATATTTTCTTTAATGACCCTATCAAACTGCACTGTTAGAAGTCATTATTAAATGGAATTTAGACCCCCCAAGTGAGAATGTGATTTAAAATAAAGATAAAACTGCTGACAGAACACAGACAGATGGCAGGCACAGAGACTTCTTCCACACAGAAATCATGAAAAAGGATTACTCAGCAAAGACTGTAGGAGACCTTACTATACAAGTATTCTCTCCTGCTATGAATGGACCAGTAGTTTATGATGCAGTTTAGAAATAATACATCTGTGGCCAGCTAAGTTGCCTGTATGCCGACCCCTACAAGTAAGGGATGCTTCAAGGCATCTCCTCAGTCATCACTAGTTACAATGGTCTTGGAAAAGATTTTAACATTTAAAACTGGTCTCCAGCAAGGCAATAGTATTTAGATGTCATTGCAATGGGATGCAAAAAACAAAAATGCAACTGTAAGCACTTGTGCTTCAAACATCTGTATGTTCTTGTGGTGCTGAAGACTTAGCAAAATGGATTTTTTTTTTTCAATTTTAGTAATTCAGAATAAAATGCCTGCTTGGTAGGACAAATTAACTCAATCAATAGTGGAATGTTCTAGACTCCAAGGCATACAAGTAGTTTAATAATTTCTTACACAGAAAAAATAAGCTCAGACAATCTAAAGATAAAAGCCCAGACTATTTGAAGATAATGAAGGGGAAGGGAGTATGTGATATTGTACCCAAGGGAAATAAACATGATTATCTTGGTTAAACAAGCAAGTCAGCAACTATTTTATGGGTGAACGCATTCTTGCTTAAGTACAGAATAAATCATATGCTTGAAAAATATATTTAACTCTCTTGCCGATTCTTATCATATACAGTCTACATCTCAACAAAGCAAACATATTTTGGTAAGGAAAGTCTGAGAGAGATGTAGAAAGCACATTTTATCAATGATTCAATAAATGAAAAGTAACAATGAAGTAAAACAAACAAGTGGCTGACCAGATCAACAAATGTTTAATTCAGAAGCTGTTCATTCCCCCTCCCCCAAACTGACACAGATATTTCTCCAGCTGTATAACAGATAAATAACTGGGTAGAACACTGATCTATTGAACCTTTTTCAGGTTCAGCAAAGGAATGTATCCTTGATGTTTGTTGTTTTTTTTCTCTCTAGAAAGTTAAATACAAATATAGTTTCATGGAGCACAGTGATTGCACTCAGATATTTACAAAAAGACAAATCAGCACTGGAGTGGTGTGAGATCTAACCTTAACTGATAAGCACTAACTGCTTAAGTTATGATTGGGTCTCAGACTACACAGTAAAATCTGCCAGTAGTGATGACAGACGGAGTGGAAGATTTGTTTCTGCCTGCTGTCAGTGGGCAACATATCCTGAGACTTAGTTATACTTGGAAAATTACTAGGACAGGACAGGATGCATGTTCGCCTGCATTTTTCTGAAGGATACAAAGTTTGAAACCTGATGTTTGTCACTGTCTTCGATCCTCAGTAATTTGTCTGAAAACCATGGACTTTATGAGAAACAGACCAAACATAAGAGGCAAAAAAGTGGACAGTTGGTGTAAACATCAAGGACCGAGTTACACTGCCTTTCTGACCGTGCTCGCCCAGAGCTTTATGGCTTTGAAAGCTGGCAAAACACTTAGCCCCCTGTTTTTACTGTAACCAGTAGTACATGGAGCAGATAACGCACTTGGCAAGTGCTGTCAGAAAGACAGTGCAACTCAGTCCTTTATATTTACAGCAGATAAAGCCCTAACCTAATGCATGTTCTCGACATGAATGCCAAGGTTCACCTCTCGAACTTTCCTACTGAGGTAAATTTCTTGGCATCTGCGACTCAAACATTTGTACAAGCCTGAGTCAGCTATTCAGTGTCAATGAGAACATGCACTTTTTTTGCAGAATACGAGACAAAACCAAAGAAAAATCCAAACTAGGACAATTTTACTTACTACTCTAATTCACTTAAGCACAAGTTTTTTGCATCAATATGCATTTTTACAAATAAGCATGAAACTCCAGTGTCTATCATTACAGCCAGTAATACAAGTTACTAAAAAAAAAAACCTTTTCAAGGGTCAGAGCAAAAATGGGGCAGGTTTGGTATAATGGTCAAAGTCTTCACCCCACAGACAAAGTACACAGTTTGATTCTAACTTCAGGTTATCCGCCAAGCCTAAAATGTCTCTTCAGAGCAGTTAGCTTAGGATTCACTTATTAAGCTAAAGGGGACAAAATCAGAGAGGTTTGAGAAGGATGCCGAAGCAGAGCTAATCCTCGATAAAAAGCCAGTTTAATTCATAAGATCATAGGTGGTTACTAGACTATTGACCCGGAGGTCATTTCAAGCCTAGATGTTTCAACCCAATGTAATAACCATAGATACTCTAGTCAATACCCAGGATTGTATTTAGTAATGACGGCCCATGTCCAGAAGGGTTATGGGCACTATCCCTGGTAAGAATTTATGGTGCCCCATCCACTCATCCAGGTTCCTTTTTAACAGTGTCAGAGCTGCTCTGCGTCACATGAATTGGCAGCCTATTCCAAAGACATGGCAGTCACTGGGAGACCATCTGTCCTTCCAGCTTGTCCTATTCAAGTCGCAGGCCATAGTTAGGTCCCTGGAACAGTTAGCTCTAATCCCGTTTGAATTACAAATGTGCAGCAAATTCATTAGGTTTGGGTCAGACATTGCTGTGTAAGCCAGGTATAAGTCTCACTGAGAAAGTACAGTTGTATACACTTACCATAAATGTAGATGTTAGAGTGTGTATTCACTGTTGCAGTCATCACATTTGGGTTATCTGCCTGCAGGTAGCCCTCAGCCAGCCTGAACACCAGAGTCTTGGGATTTCTGCATCGGATGCTGTCGCTTCTTCCATGACATCAGGGGGTATAAAACATGTAGCCGATGCCACTGCATCAGTTTTTCTTGCCCCAGATGTCAGGTGCCCCCAAAATATGAAGCAATTATATGGTGTGGAACATCCCCAGCAAAAAGCAAATACACATAGTATAAGATATGCCAAACCAAAAAGGATAGTTGCAAGCAAAGACAATCAAGGGGCTGGAGGGAGAGTAACCAAGACTGCAACAATGAATACACTCTAACATCTACATTTATGGTAAGTGTACACAACTGTACTATGGTTCTTCATGTTTCACTGTTGCAGTCATCACATTTGGGTTGATTCCCAAAGCTAAGGAAGGGTGGAGGTAGATTATGCCTGGCAATCAAGCCCTGAAAGACTGCTGTGGCAAATCCAGCTCTGGATTTAGAAAAGATAGGCAAGTGGTAATGCTTGGTGAAAGTCTGTACCGAGCTCCAAGTTGCAGCTTCCAGGATGTCCCTGGTAGGGACTCTCCTGAGAAATGCAGTAGAGGTAGATGTAGCCCTAGTGGAATTTGTTCTTATCCCCTGTGGGGTAGGTTTTCCATGGTGCTTGTAGCATAAATGGATGCAGTGTGCTATTCATTTAGATATGGTTTGCTTTGAAATGGCCTTCCCTCTGCTCCTGCAGCAAAGCTGACTAGCAGCTGGTCAGATTTTCCGAGAGGCTTAGCCTTGTCCAAATAGGATCTAAGCTGTCTGTGCACGTTTAGAGAATGCAGTATCCGTTTCCCTTTATTTTGAGGATTAGGGAAAAAAGTAGGCAAATTAATGGACTAGTTTAAAGACACACTAGACACCACCTTGGGCATAAAAGATGGGTTAAGTCCTGACCCTTTCTGCATGGAAAATAATGAAGAGTTCCACTGCCATAAGGGCCTGCAGTTCAGATACTTTTCTTGCTGAAGTGATGGCTAGAAGTAAAGCTGTTTTCCATGAGAGGAATTTCAACTCTGCTGTAGCAGCCGGTTCAAGGGGGGGGGGGGGGGGTGTTAAGTTTTTCCAATACAAAGTTAAGGTCCCAGGCTGGAGTGGGAGCTCTCCTCAGGGGTCTTACATTTTTGGCCCCCTCTAAGGAACTGTTTTACCAGAGGATGAGAGAAGAGGGGTGGCACAGTATTATAATGAGCTGAGATGACAGAGGCTCTTAATTGAAGAGAAGGATGAGGCCCTTGTGGAGCATTTCTGTTAAGTAATCTAGTATGAGGTAAGCTGGGCAGAGTTGTGGCCATCCCTTGAGACTGGCTCCAGGAACAGTATCTTTTCCACTTTTCTGAATATGATTTTCTAGTACTAGACCTCCTTGCCTCAAGAATGACATCCAGCACCTGCTTACTGCGGGTTTCTAGTGGTGTGTTCAGGGGATTAGCCAGGCTGCAAGGTTCAGGTTCTGTAGCTGAAGGTGCAGAATTTAGCCCCCCTGCTGGGACAGCAGGGAAGGGGTCTGAGACAGGTGCCATGGTTGTAGCACTGTCAGACTGCACAAAAGAGGATACCAGTGCTGGCGTGTACAGTCTGGTGTAATCAGGATTGTCCTTGGCTTGTCCTGTTTGATCTTTAGAAGAACCTTCAAGAGGAGAGGCAGAGGGGGGAAAGCACAGACTAAGAGGCTTTCCCAGGAAAAGGACAGGGCATCCACCTTCCAAGCTTGGCTGTGGGGAGTTCTGGTGCAGTATTTATTCGATTGATAGTTCTGAGGGGAAGCAAACAGGTCCACCTCTGGTGTCCCCCCATCTGTTCCCCAAAAGTTTGAATATTTTGGGTTCCAGTTTCCATTCGTGTGGGTCCATGAGATTTCTGCTTACGTAGTCTGCCAGTGAATTTAGTTTGTCTGGCAGGAATTGAGCTTGTAGGTGCACTTGGTTGCTCAAGGCTGTGTTCCACAGAGCCATGGCTAGTCTGCAGAGTGGGTTCCCCCTGCTTGTTTATGTACCACATAACTGTGGTGTTGTCTGTCTTTACCAAGAGTTGTCCTGGAAGAATAAGGCCTTTGAAGGCTGTCAGAGCATTCTATAGAGCTAACATTTCTTTTTGACCGATATGCAGGTGCATCTGCTTTGGGTTCCATTTGCCCTGAATGCACTGCCATGCCATGCGAGCCCCCCATGCATAGTCTGATGAGTCTGTTGATAGGGTTTGGGTGGGGGGGTAGAGTGAAAGAGTCCCTTGTTGTGGTTGCAGGCCTCTGCCCACCAAAAGGAACTCTGCTCTTAGACACAGAATGATAGGAATTATTGTTTCCAGGTCTTGAGAATGTTGACACCATAGACTTTTTAGATGCCGTTAAAGTTTCCTCATATGCAGTCTTGCATATGGAATTAACAGAATGCAAGAGGCCATGAACCCCAGAGCTTGCAGTATTTTCCTTGCAGATAGCTGGGTTTTGGTGGACAGTAGGTTGAAGTAAGTTCTCAAATTTGTGTCTCTGGAGTAAGGAATGCCATCTGGAAGTTGTGTTCAAGCTTACTCTCAAGAATACAATCTGTTGGCAGGGTACTAGGTGTGATCGCTTTTCGCCGATGATGTACCCCACTGAAGATAGAAGTCTCTTTACAAATGCCAGGTGCTGTAGTAGTAAGTCCTGAATTTCCACCTGAATCAGGCAATCGTCCATGTATGGGCAAATCTGAATACTTCTCTGCCCGCAAAAAGCAATGGCTGGAGCTAGGCACTTTGTGAATACCCTGGGCGCAGTAGATAAGCCAAAGGGAAGTGCAGAGAACTGATCGTGCATAGAGCCTGCCCAGAAGTGAAGGTATTTCCTGCAAGATTCCCTTATGGGGATGTGCAAGTCCAGGGTTGTCAGCCAGGCATCCTTGGCTAGCATAGGAAGCAGCTGTTGGAGAGTTAGCATTTTGAATTTTAGAACCACCAGAAAGGTGTTGAGGATAGATCCAGGATAGGACGCCAGGAGTTTTCTTTTCTGGGAACCAGGAACAGTCTTGAATAAAAGCCTTGTCCCCTATGTTCTGCTGGGATGGGTTTAATAGCCTTGATGCTGAGGAGAAAAAGTACGTGCTTTTGGGACTCCACCCACTGGTTTGGGGGGAGGTCTGGCCATCCACTTTTTTGCATGCAGGGTAAGTTTTCCTCTTAAAGGTGCAAGTACTTCAGCAAGGCTTGGGGGAGTTACGGATAAATCATTGTGCAAGATTACCATAGGGGGGTGGCTTACTAGTCCCTGCTTTGGACGTGGGAGCACCCCACTGCTTGGATCTGTGCATAACCTGAGACTGAAGTCTTGGGGGTCTGCTGCCCCTGGGTTTGGACTGAGAAGGCCTGGAAGGAACTGGAAAGGACCAGCTCTTTGAAGGCCTATGCCTATTGAATCTAGGTGGCAGTACTAGTAAGAACTAACAGTTTGCATAGATTTAGCTTTCTCCTCCATCCTTTTGAGAACAACTTCTGCTTTATTGCCAAACAGGCGCTCTTGGTTTAAGGGTGCATCCAGACATGATCTGGCAAGTTTTGTTCCTTAAGCCAAGCATGCCTTCTAGGAACAGACCCAGTGACAGCAGCCCTACAAAAGATGCTTCTAAAAGCATCAAAACCACACTGCAAATTATGTTTACCAACTTGGTCGGCAGAATGCATTAACTCTTGTAACTCTGTGTTCTGCACAGTAAGGAATCAACATAATTTTATGTTTAATTAGACCCATAATATGCTGCTGATACTTCAACATATGAAACTGGCAATTTAAATCCCTAATGGCCAAAGTAGCAGAGGTGTATACCTTCTTGCTTCATCTGTCTAAAGCCCTAGAATCTCTGTCAGAAGGGGTAGGATTCTTAGTAGTAGCCTTAATGCCTTTTGGTCCTTGGGAAATGGTCCCTGGATCCACAGTAGGATTCTTGAAAAGGAATTTGAGAGAGTCAGGTACTCTATAGTACCTGTCAGGTTTCCTGGGAGCAGGAGGCAAAGTATCCGGGGTAAGGCTGGATTCCAAGAAAACATCTACAATCTCCAGAACAGGAGGGATAGCTAGAGGCCTGTGCTGAGGCAGGTTTAAAAATTCCCCCGAGTCTCTTTTTGGACAGAGTAGTCCTGGGTTTCCCAGTGGAAATGCTTCCTAAGGGTATGCAGGGTTTCACCAAAAGAAAAATCGTCTGGAGGGGAAGCAGAGGGAATAGAATCCTTTGCATCAGAATCCTCATAGGTAGATAAGGGTACGTCCTAGTAATCAGAAGGAACAGAGATCAGATTCCTGATCAGAAGGAAAATCAGTTCTAGGTCTCTCTGAGGGGGGAAGGCTGGCTTCCCCCAATTAAGGGAATAAGGTCTTCAGTCATTCTAATCATTTGTTTTTGAGGCCTGTGGGCCTGAGAATGGGCTTTGTTCGTCGGTTTTCTAGGCGTAGTGCGAACTTTAGGCCTGAAAAATTTAGTACTTTTGGCTTGAAACAAAGTCATCAGTTTAATATGAAAATCGGTACGCCTGAATACACCCTCAGAAGCCGGTGCCTGCACAGCGGCTCGAGACCATCCACGGTGGAGACATCCGCAGGTTCCATAGTCGAAGCATCTCCTGGCATACTGGACTCCGAATGGGTTTCAGTAGAGGCCTGCAAACCTGTAGAAGCGGGCATCAGGGGCTGTGAAAGTGCCTCACTGAGTACTGGTGGACTGGCGACTAGCTTAACGGTAGCGTCGGCAGTTTTGGACCTATGCGGTCCGTCTTTATCCTTACGTTTATCGGAAGACCGGTGGTCAGATGGCTTACTGACACCATTTCAGAGTACTGAGATCGACAGCGAAAGTATTTAGCTACAAAAATTGCCCTACGATATTTTGAGCGTTGAACAAGGCACAAAACTGACAGCAAGGGACGTTGTGGTCTGGGCCTAAAGAGGTGACGCAGTAAGAATGAAAATCTCTGAGATATTTGCTTTCCACAGGCAAGACAATTTTTTCTGGCATCGGTTAGAGCAAGAAAAAAGGACCCCCCCAACGGGGTACTTATCGTTTAGAAGACTTCAGGTCTGAAACTTGAAAATGAAAATTTCAGGAGTCTGCCGACCGGCACTTTTGAACTTGCTTCAGCTTCGGGCACCGCACGGCAAGAAAGACTGATGTAATGGTGTTGGCTGCATGTTTTATACCTCTGACGTCACAGAAGAAGCGACAGCATCTGACAGAAATCCCAAGACTCTGGTATTCAGGCCAGCTGAGTGCTACCTGCAGGCAGAGAACCCAAATGTGAAGACTGCAGTGATACACTAAGAACACGTCTATAAGATACTGAGTACAGTGATGGGGACTTTAGTCAGTCTGTGTAAGGCATATGCTGGAATCAGTCGATGATCTTAGTTAGAAACCTCAGAGGTATCGCCAACTGGTGCAGGTGCATTGTACGGTGCATGCCAAAAGTGGCATTATACTCTATTATGGGCCTGATTAGTGACGAGTATAGTGGGTTATAACCTCCTTTGCTCTAGCGGTGATGCCTTTGCTACGCAGAAAGACTTCCTTACTACAGTAGACACATGGTGGTCAAAGTTAAGGTCGCAGTTTACTTGTGATCCCAGACCTCTTACCACTTTGTAGGTACATAGGGTATTGTTAATTTGATAACGTGAAGGAGCACTGTGTTTACCGAATGGAATGATTATGCATTTCTATGCATTCGGTTTGCGACCATGACTAAGACACCAGTTGTTGGTCTGTGTAAGACCATCCTGAAGTATACGGACATAATTTGGGGATTCCATAATTGCACCCAGTTTGCAGTCGTCTGCAAATTGTCAACAACATCCCTTAGCTTTGGCCTGAACTTCTGAGAATTATGTACCAAACAGTAGGAGGCCCAGCACTGACCCTTGTGGCACCCCGCTGGTGATATGTCTGCTGGTTGATGTGGAATCACCCACTTTGATGGTGTGTGATCGGTAAGTGAGCCAGTTGGCAACCCATCTTACAACAAAGGGGTTTACATTCAGTTTGTGAAGTTTATCGGTAATGCTTGAGTGTGGGATTGTGTCAAAGGCCTTTGCCAAGTTGAGGTATCTGTGTGCACAGATCTGCCCTAGTCAGTGGCTCTGGTCACATTTTATAGGAAATCCACCAAGTTTAACAGGCAGGATCTGCCCTTGACGAAGCCGAATTGGGTCACTTGGATCAAAGGTTTGAGGGTTGCCTGTGTATTTATGAGGTCTACGAGGATACATTCCATGGATTTACAGAAGAGGCTGATCAGACTTATGGGTCTATAATTCCCGGTGTCTGTGCCAAGCCATCTTTGTGGAAGGGAATGACCATTGCTATTCTCCATTCTGCAGGAACAAAGCTGAGATTGAATAAGGTACTTAATAGTGATGCTAGTTCATGTTTTAGTTTGTTTAGAAGACAGCCTTGGAGTTTTTTTTTTTGTCTTAGAAAGGCTTTAATGACCTGCTCTTCGGACATGTAGGGCAGGGGGAAATAGGGGACAAGGTCTGTGATAAGTTTGGAGGGGATAAGGGAGTGAAATTTGACAAATTTGTCCGCCAAATTTGTCCACTGGTAGGTCTGCGGGATCAGCGTGTGTGACACTGTTAGTCACTAGTTTGGCGCATGCTTGGGTCCTACCTTTTATACTATGTATGTAGCTGTAAAAGGCCTTATGGTTATCCTTGGCTGTGATTGCCAAGTTTTTCTCAAAGTTACCCCTACAGGATTTGACATGTCTTATTTGCCTGTTGAGGCTGATGAGGGTGCTTTTCCATTGTTGGGGCCTCGCCTTAGTATTCTTAGACAGCAACTTTTTGCGTTTGTTGTAAAGTTTGTTGATATCAGACACCCACCAGGACAACTTGTTTTTACTTGGGGCTCTGGCTTTGATTCTTTCTGGAACAGCTGAGTGGATTCTTTCTGGAACAGCTGAGTCTATACACTTATACAAGTGATTGTACAGGGCTTTAGTGCAAGCTTTGGTGTAGTCACCACTTCCAGCTGGGGTAGGGTTTGGAATACATTTATACCATCTCCTAGGACAGTACAGTTTGCTTTGAAGTTTTTTAGTCTGACTTTGCCGTTTGTGAGTTCTGGTGTTAGTGCCAGTTCGAAGGTGACTGATTTGTGGTCAGATTTAACTGAGGGTCTGACAGTTGCAGTGGTGCATCGGTTTGTCATTTTACTGAGGACTAGATCAAGTATGTTTTTAGTCTTGTTGGGGTTTAAACAATTTGTTCCAGGGCATTTGAGATAAAGTCCAGGAACTTTTGCACTAGTGAGTTAGAGCTAGAGTAGGTTTCTAAGTTGATGGTGGAATAATTGAAATCCCCCATGATCAGAGTGTGTTTGGCAATATTTGGATTGACTCCAGTTTGGTCAAGAAGGCATTGTGCGCATCATGATCCATGGAGGGGGATCTATAACTAGGTATGATGAATGGGGGTCATAGCTTATTCAGTTACATTTAATTTGTAAGCAGACAATTTTGGAAGTCATGCACACACAAACTACTGCTCAAAAAATATTGTTCTCAGAGTTACTTGGCATCACCTAAAATGTCACAGAAAAGGATTACTTTCACAATTTTTGAGATTTCCTTACAGAGGAGAGTCACATTTCATCCTAACGTTCTAACTCTACACAATCCAGCATATTTTGCTAGTCAGAGATGCAAGCCTGAACATCTGCTATCAGTAGCATTTTGCCCTGCTTTGTTATTCATTACAGAAGACTTACACATCTGGCAAAATTATGAGCAGGAAAAAGCAGACCCTAAAAGTCCCATTTAAAGAATTATGTCTACTTAATTTTATCTGACCATCTGAGAAAGCATTCTCATCAGTACTTGATGCATAGAAAGACTAAATCTATTTGCTTTTAAAAGAATATTTGATCTAAAAGCCATGATGATATGCACTTTGCTTGCAGGTGCTTACAGCTTTCAGTTTTAAAATTAGAAAGCTGACACTGCACATTTTCATTTAATAAGGAGTCACTAATATTTTTGGGTCAATCTGTCATTTGGAAAGGTTGCAACATAAGAATTACTTTAATATCTTATGAAGTAGACACTGACAGAGGTAGGTTTTCTTTTACCAGAAACTACAAGAAGTATCAATAGCCTGAATTAAACCCTGAGCAAGGCCCAGTAAACTACTCCGGTCTATGGAAATATGAGCAGAGACTGCTTAGATTCTGGTTTCTTTTTAACAGGAAAAATAGGCCCAACCATGTTTGTAAAGGCAATAACAGCTTCCCCACGGATGGGGACAGCATTCAGACACCACAAGGAAGCCTTCCCGGTTTCCTCTCCTGGGACCAACTGGAGTGGTGCTCCCCTGCCCACAGAGGGGACCCCAACAGCAGCAGAGGACGTGGTTAGCCACTGGTCCAAACTGACAAGAAGATAGACACGGGGTAAAAGACGAGTGGTCTAATGTACAACAAATTGCCTCAGCCACAGGTGGGGGAGTCTGCTGTGGCAGCCATAGCTGTTTACTTATCTTTTTCTTTTTGGGGCTGAAAGGAGGACTAACTATGGGACTGGGATTTTGTTCCATAGTCAAGCTGAAAATGGTGCCTCTACTAGGGAAGATAAGCAGCAAATGCCAGTACAAGTATTTCCTCAAAGTTCTGAAATGTACTGGGAGGCCTCTATAAATATTCTAGTATATAAAATGTAGAAAATGGACATCATATCACTGCAAGCACTCTTTCAAGCCCATGCAGAGAAAAAAAAGATAGAATAACCTGATACCTAAAGACATAGGAAGCAGCTTCAAAAAGAAAGGAATATTTCTGTGAAAGGATACTTGCCAGAAAGGGAAAAAAAACAGACTTCAGTGGTAATGTACCTTGATAATATATAATTCATAACAAGTAGTTCTGTTTAGGACAAATATCGTAGCTGCAAATAAATGGATGGTAGTTGAAGAATTATTATGCACTTTTCAATCAGAAACAGAAAGATTTGGACTGATTAGACAAGATGACAGATTTCTACTTGCTTTACTAACTTAATAGGATGCTTCTCTGATAACGTTCCATAACTGACACTATCAGTTTAGAAATGAAAGTTAAGGCTACAAACTATATGTTGCATATTGGGAGTCTCAGTTGTATTTGTAATACTGTCACACTCAGGTCTCCTGTGTCAACACCCCCACCACAAAAATAGCATCTGTACCAAGTCTGCTTAGCTAGTTGAACATAAAAATGCAGAATGCAATTGAATATAACAGTATTCATTGTTCGTATAAATTTCCTGTAATTTATTTTAAAGGAAAAAAAATGTAGGCACAGACTAGAGGTGTTTTGTCATCATATCCTGTATGTTGTGTTCATAGGTAGGTACTAGACTATCGGCCCAAGGGCCTAAGTAAGCCTAGCCAACAAGGTTCCCTGGCTTTCGCCACCCAAGAAAGTTATTTCCTGTGCCCCTGTCGAGCAGGCACAGAAGTGCCACAGAAGTGATCCCCGGGGTGAATTTCCTACTTCCCATCCACTCAAGATTTTTATTGAAGAGTGCTAATGAGGAACTCTGCTCGACATAGATGGGTAGTTTGTTCCACAGTATGGGAAGTCTCTGGGACAGGAATCTATCCCTCCAGCATGTTCTGTTTATTGTGGTGACAAGGTTTAGGTCCCTCGGAGGGATGGAATTTCTTTAGGTGTGCATTGAAATGTCTCTGCATCACTACACTAATACATTTACTCTAACCCCCAAAAGGCATGCAAGTGTGGACATTCTAAAGTGATGTTTAGTCTTCTATCAAGACTTTGTATTCGCACTCCACAGTCCATCTCTCCACACAGGTTAGCCTTTTCTTTGAGTGTTACATTCACTTCTAAGTGGGAACTTGGTACCTTAAAGTCAGGCAGTCACTGAGTGGCTGAAAGATCAGTGGGATGTTTAAAAGAACTCCATATGATTTAAATTTCCAGCCAGAGATTCAGGATTGCTTTCCTTGGAACTGCAAGTAACTAATTTTCTTGCTTCTGTAAAGACAAACTTGAATCAGTGACACAAAGCAAGTGGGGAGACCATACCTGCACTTCCAACCATCAAATACAGCTAATTTTTAAACCATGAAAAGTAGCATATACTTATCTAGGAATGCCTTTTTTTTCCTTTTCTTTTTTGTTAAGGGTAGAACACCAATTCCTCAAGAATAACAATTCATGTTCAGCCAGGAGTTGCGTGAATCACATTAGTCTAAAAATGTATGCACAGCCTACAATGCCATAGTAGTACATACAGTGCAATGAAAAATTTGCCCCCTTCCTGATTTCTTATTTGCATGTTTGCCACACTTAAATGTTTCAGATCAAACAAATTTAAATATTAGACAAATATTAGAAAAAAGATAACCCAAGTAAACACAAAATGCAGTTATTTATTAAGGAAAAAAACTATCCAAACTTACATGGCCTTATGTGGAAAAGTAATTGCCCCCCTTGTTAATTCAAAAAGTAACTGTGGTTAATCATTTTTGGGAAAGCTGAGTTCAATTTCACTAGCCATACCCAGGCCTGATTACTGCCAGACCTGCTGAATCAAGAAATTGCTTAAATAGAACCTGTCAGACAAAGTGAAGTAGTCCAAAAGATCCCAAAAAGGAAGACATGTTGATCTAAAGAAATTCCGGAACAGATGAGAAACAAAGTGACATTCATCAGTCTGGAAAAGGTTGCAAAGCCATTTCTAAAGCTTTGGGACTCTAGCGAATCACAGTGAGCAGTTATCCACAAATGGAGAAAACATGGAACAGTGGTACAGTGGTGAACCTTCCCAGGAGTGGCCGACCTACAAAAATTACCTCAAGAGTGCAGCGATGACTCATCCAAGAGGTCACAAAAGAACCCAGAACATCATCTAAAGAACTGCAGGCCTCACTTGCCTCAATTAAGGTTAGTGTTCATGGCTCAACCATAAGAAAGAGACTGGGCAAAAATGGCATGCATGGCAGAGTTCCAAGGCGAAAATCACTGCTGACCAAAAAGAATAAAGGCTCATCTCACTTTTACCAAAAAACATCTTGATGATCCCAAAGACTTTTGGGAAAATATTCTGTGGACTGACTAAACAAAACCTGAACATTTTGGGAGGTGTGCATCCCGTTACATCTGGTGTAAAAGTAACAGCATTTCAGAAAAAGAACTTCATGCCAACAGTCAAACATGGTGGTGGTAGTATGATGGTCTGGGGCTGCTTTGCTACTTCTGGACCTGGACGATTTGCTGTGATTGATGAAACCATGAATTCTGCCCCCTACCAAAAAATCCTGAAGGAGAATGTCCGGCCATGTTTGTGACCTCAAGCTGAAGCGCAGTTGGGTTCTGCAGCAGGACAATGATCCAAAACATACCAGCAAGTCCAGCACCGAATGGCTTAAAAAAACAAACAAAATGAAGGTTTTGGAGTAGCCTAGTCAAAGTCCGGACTTGAATCCAATTGAGATGCTGTGGTATGACCTTAAAAAGGCAGTTCATGCTCAGAAACTCTCCAATATGGCTGAATTAAAACAATTCTGCAAAGAAGAGTGAGCCAAAATTCCTCAACAGCAATGTGAAAGACTTCTTGCCAGTTATTGTAAATGCTTGACTGCAGTTGTTGCTGCTAAGGGTGGCATAACCAGTTATTGGGTTTAGGGGGCAATTACTTTTTCACATAGGGCCATGTAGGTTTGGATAGTTTTTTTTTTCCTTAATAAATAAAATCACTTAAACTGCATTTTGTTTCTTGCGTTATCTTTGTTTATTTACATTTGTTTGATGAGCTGAAACATTTAAGTGTGACAAACATGCAAAAAAATAAGAAATCAGGAAGGGCACAAATACCTTTTCATTGCACTGTACACTACAAGAACTAATTACAGTATGTTGCAGCAATGAAGACCATTACAATGATGAAAGTCTTATTCCTAATACTGATCCACAGTGGTAAGAAAGGGGAAAAGGATCACATAGGGATGAATAATAAATCAGAGGAGGTACAAGATGAAAGAGGGAAAGGAGGATGCTGAGAAAGGAAATGCAGAAAAAAAGGAGACAGAAAAAGGGTTGGATGATTGTGCAGGACTGTAAACCGGGAAGTAGCTTGTAAAGTAAGCATATGTAAATTACATTGAAGGTGGTTTTCTTAACTCATTACATCCAAGTGGAGCCTCCAGGTGAATCTGCAGTTACCTCCTACTGGCGGCCTCTAGGCATCAAATATTACTTATTCATATTTGCATCAATAATTCTAAAACCATGCTATGTACAAGGTTTTAAAATATTTCATCTTAAACTTACACAATAACAAACTCAACCACTAATATTCGACCTCTGTTTAGTGCAGGTAAAGAGATATTAACTATTGATTTTATGATATTAATTTATACAGAGATAATGTTCACATTTTTCTAAATATCTCAACCAAGTAACACAGACAGAACTCCTTAGCCTCACATGAAAGATCTCAGCTTGATAAATAAAATGCTGCTGACAGTGTGTGTATAACCCGAGTGTTTGCAGATATATTGTAAGTTGTTTACAAATTATTACAAATGTAATTGTTACTGTGTAATTGTTCTGAATGAAGAGGTCAAAGCTAGAATCAGAGGGGCTGCAGCCAACTGGCATAGAGTATCAGGTGTAGTCTATGACAGAAGAATGCCAAAGAAGCTGAAAAGTAAGGTGTACAAGACAGTGGTGCGACCAGTACTACTGCATGGTACAGAAACCTGGGCAGTAAAGGCAGAACAGTTGAAGAAGCTAGAGGTGATGGAAATGAAGTGCCTGAGAAAGGTGGTAAGATGCACACTGCGGGACAGGCAAAGAAATGAGGACATAAGAGCAGAAGCCAAAGTAGCTCCAATTGCAGAAAAGATCAAAGAGAACAGATTACGATGGCATGGGCACATGTGTAGAAAAGCAGAAGACAATCTGGTGAGGGAGATTTGGGACAGACAGGAAGAAGGTAAGAGGAAGCGAGGACATCCAGCAAAGAGGTGGATAGATTATGTGAAAGAAGATCTGCGACAGTCAGGCATGAGTGTTGAAGAAGGCAGGAGAGTGGCACTGAATCGAGAGAGTTGGCGAAAGTTAATACGATACCCCGACCCCATGTAAATGGGAAAAAGGGGGATGATGATGATGAATTGTTACTGTGTTTACTGTGACACGTAAAACTCAGTTTAAGACCTAGAACCTAAAAAATACTACTATAAAAATAGTTTGTGATGAAGGGATTCCCATTGATACTTATTTCATAACCTCTATGGTTCCAGAAATATGAACATTTGTTTGAAATGGGAGGACATAATTTGATTCTGTGAAAAGGCTTAGGCTCTGCCCATTGGAAGTTATAGTGCAAACTTCCTAAGCTCCACTGGAGTGAATGAGTTAAGTTAGTTGACTCCCCCAATTGCTGAATAATTTGTACTGTGTTTAAACAAGCATCACTCAATTTAATAAAAGGTGTTTTTTATATAAATCACTTAATGTATGCTTGCCTATGTCTTACAGGAAAAATATATATTTTTTCTATTTACATATATATCTTTTCTTTGTAATCAGTTCAGCATTCCATAAACTGCTGAATTCTTGCCTTTCTTTAAACCCATCTCCTGAACATTATTCTGCATGTATCATTTCCACAATTACTTCCATTTGCTTCTATATAATTTGCTCCTTTCCTTTTCTAAAGATCTCTCCCTCCAGTTCTTTTACCGGTTTTATAACATTCAGTACTTCAAATACAGCAGGTTTACACTTTGGTTCCTTTTTGGCAGACAACAGAATTAAACTTAAGGCCTTGCTATGTTGAAGCAGTTCAGATCCCGTATTGCAGTTCAAAAAAAAAAAAAAAAAAATCACGTCTTTACAGTCATTTGCTTACCCAATATTTTGGCAGAGTACTCTGTATGGAATTTTTAAAATTTGCCAACTTTCTGCATTCCCAAAACACTTTCCCAGTTGCCTCTCCCCCCCCCCCCCCATCACAACTCCAACAATTACTATCTGAGGAAAATTTACTTGAAGTCTGCTTGGGGAATACAAATACATATGCAAACACTTCCAAGCAAAGATCCTAAGCCCTCTGGACTTTGGTCCATACTTGGGAGTCATACATATGTCCCCACATTGTTCCCTTGCAAATTGTTTTTGCAGTTTCTCTTCCAATCTTTTCTAATCTCCTATGATTCTTAGTTATCATGCAATATTTTATATGCCTTACTAATTATCCCTTTAACAGCAACTTCTGTCCTAGATTCGACTAAAACCCCAACCAGAACTGGTCTTTCACTTAAGATTTCTACCCCTCTCTTTCTCCTTGCCTATTCTCAGACACCAATCCCTGATGGGGAAGGCAGCCTCCAGCCCAAACGTAAGCTTGGCCTCATCTACCTCTATTACCTTTCCCTATCTATTGGCTCCCAGTACCTTAATTTCTTTGCCAGCTTTTTCCAGTAAATCCCAGTTGTAGTTATTGGCAAAATCTTTCACCATTCTTGTACTGGGTTAGTTCTTAGAATACTTTCTGTTACTTTACGAATATAATACTCTATGGTTATTCTTATTGAGGATCTGCAATTTGCATTAAAAATCCCACACTATTTCTTGAAAACCCCCCCCCGTTCATCATCCCATTCCGAATTGTACCTTCTGCTTGTGTTATGTATACGAACCTTAACGGTGTAGCTCTAAAATATCCCTTCAAATCAAAATTAAACCACCTTGTTCTATTGGAAGGATCAGCTTATCCCACTTAACTCTTGCCCTCTTCTGCTACCAGATAAAGTGCTTCATCTCCATTGTCTACTTCTCTAGTCGATAATATGCCTGACCCATATATACAAAATTTAAGGGATTAAAAAGGCTTTCACTGCTTATACTGTTACCGATATTCCTAAACAGGAGCTTCCAGTTTCTCATTTTGTTTTAACTATCTTTTGTTTAGTCTTTTGCCAGCATATCATTAGCGGTCATAACAAAAGCCTTTGTAAAGGAGAACTCAAAAAACATGTTTATTTCATCATGGTTTGGCAATCTGGGACTATGTACAGGCTTTTAACTATTTTTATACATAATTTCTGAGTCTGACCACAAGGGGTCTGGCATCTTGAAGTAATTCTGTTTAGTCTGCCTCTAGGTATCCCATAATTCAGTGCTTGTCTAAATAAATTACACCACGCAGGCCTCTCTCTTCCTAAAGCTCCTGTCACTGCACTGATTTTTCATGCATACACTGCTGTCTTGCAGTTTTAAGTAACATTTCATGGCGTTCAAAGACTACTTAAAAACACAGTGCAAATGCCACAGAACAGACTTTCAAAGTGCTTTTTACTGCTGCTTTTTTTTTTAGAATGGCTAAACTGCAGTCTTTTGTGAAGCCTGAAGACTCATCTCCTATCCCCTTCGGGTCTACTTCAAAACATCTAAAACCAGTAACATCTAATTTCATAAGATCAAGACCAGAACATCTAAAACCCAAAACATTAAAACCCACATCAAATTTCATAACATCGAACATGTGAATCAGAACATCGAACACTAGAAATCACATAATAACATCCCCCCTCCACATATACCACCACCAAACTACAAAACACTACTACATTTCTGAAGGGGAACAAGCCCCATGCACCCCCCTGTGGGGGCTCCGCCACCCTCACTGACTGTAACTTAAATATACTAACTCCAAGATCGCACTACAGTGGGAAAAGTTAATTTCCAAACCCCACTGTATCACAATCACCATAAAGAATGTACACAATGTTTATATCACTTACCTGTATAACCTAAAAAAACACACAGAATGGTAAAATAAACACTAGAGTATTAATTCCTACACTATATAAATAACTATAGAAATGAAAACCAACATCTCATAGTGATACCACAAGATTAACAGATTAAACAATAACATTTACATATCTCCTGATACACTATTACACATTATACATTTTAGATGTTATGAAATTCAATGTTATGAATTTTAGATGTTATGGGGTTTAGATGTTTTGAAGGTAAACCCACCCCCCCCCC
The DNA here is from genome assembly GCF_019279795.1 of Protopterus annectens. Classification (NCBI taxonomy): domain Eukaryota; kingdom Metazoa; phylum Chordata; order Ceratodontiformes; family Protopteridae; genus Protopterus; species Protopterus annectens. The sequence continues at coordinate 92,650,474 of NC_056734.1, forward strand.
CACACACACACCTAACTTCCCTAGCTGTCAAAGTGCTAAGGGTAATTCGAGCTAGTACCTACTGTGATTGACAGCGAACAGCAGGAGACTTGACTCGTGTACAGTTTCCTTGTTCTAGCCTTTACTTTCTGTATGGGCAGGGGAAGAACCAGGGAGCGGTGACATCACAGCATCCCTGTTTCTTTTAGGACAGTAGTGGTGATGTCAGTTTGGGAAGGGAAATGGCCAGAAAAAGTACAGTTTTGTACCTACCATAAATGTAGATGTTCGAAGATCCACATTGCTGCAGTCCTTACACTTGGGTATAGCGCTGTCCTCGGTCGGCCCGAATACCAAAGTATATGGCTGACGCCGGTCATGGCGCATTAAACTGACGCCAGGACGCCAGGGTATAAATGCGCATGACCGACGTCATATCCTCAGTCTTTTCTTGCCCCAGATGTCAGAAGACCCTAAACAGGGTAAAATCAAAAAATTACCAAACACTAAACACCCCCACACCCAAACTATGTACAACTTCTAACAATTATCTAATAAAGTAGTAACCTAACCACACAACCACCCCTAAACACAGAGGGGACGGAGGGAGGGTAAATTGGACTGCAGCAATGTGGATCTTCGAACATCTACATTTATGGTAGGTACAAAACTGTACTATGTTCTTCATCTCACATTGCTGCAGTCCTTACACTTGGGTAGATTCCCAAAGCAGAGGTAAGGAGGATGGCAAATCAAATAGAAGCAGGAGCTGTCAAAATGCCCTGTAGAATAGCAGTGGCAAACCCAGCCCTAGATTTAGAGTAGAGGGGAAGGTGGTAGTGCTTAGAGAAAGTATGTACTGAACTCCAAGTAGCTGCCTCCAAAATGTCCTTAGTTGACACTCCCCTTAGAAAGGCTGTAGAGGTGGCAGTAGCCCTAGTGGAATGAGGTCTGATCCCTGTTGGGATCTGTTTGCCATGCTGAGAATAACAAAAAGAAATGCAAAACCCAATCCATTTAGAAAGAGTTTGCTTTGACACAGGCTTGCCCTGAGTACCTAAAGCAAAAGAAACAAACAACTGTTGCGACTGCCTGAAACCCTTAGTCCTATCTAAGTAGTAGCGTAACTGTCTGTGCACGCTCAAAGTATGCAAGATCTTTTCCCCTGTTTTGGGGGTCTGCATAAAAGGTAGGTAAATGAATAGACTGGTTTAAGGACACACTTGAGACCACCTTAGGCATAAAGGAAGGGTTAGTGCGTAAAGATACCCTATCCTTATGGAAGATCAAGAAAGGCTCAACAGCCATAAGGGCCTGCAATTCAGAAACCCTTCTTGCAGAGGTAATGGCCAACAAAAAAGCAGTCTTCCATGACAAATATTTTAACTCAGCCGTAGCTGCAGGCTCAAAAGGTGGCAGAGTGAGCTTTTCCAACACATAATTGAGGTCCCAAGCTGGAGTAGGAGCTCTTCGTGGAGGTCTTATGTTCTTTGCCCCTCTGAGAAATTGCTTGAACAAAGAATGAGAAAACAAAGGTGGATCACAGTCATAGTGAGCTGAAATTGCTGCAGCATGAATTTTAATGGAAGAGAAGGACAAACCCTTGTCCAATAACTCAGTAAGATATAGAAGAGCCACACTTAAGTCAGGCTCAGAAACATCCACACCCTTTGCTGCACTCCAAAGCAAAAATCTCTTCCACTTGTCCGCATACACTTTCCTTGTACTAGGTCTCCTAGCTTCCATAATCACATTCAAAACTTGTTGAGGAAGTTGAGCCCTGCTATTAGCTAAAACAGGATATGCCATGCTGTGAGATGAAGAGAGTGAAGCTTGACATTGAGTAAATGACCGTCCTTTTGAGATAACAGTTGAGGAATCAAAGGCAGGGGCCACGGTGGTTTCCTTATTAGATTTCTCAGTAGTGGGTACCAATGCTGTCGGGGCCAATCTGGAGCTATCAGGATCATTCTTGGTTTGTCCTGGCTTACCTTTAGCAGAACCCTTAGAAGTAGAGGAAGTGGTGGAAAGGCGTATACATGAAGATTTTTCCAACTGAAAGAAAGAGCATCCGTTTTCCAAGCTGCCTGGTGTATCCTTTTGTGCAAAACTTTGGCAGCTGGTGGTTTAGAGGAGAAGCGAACAGATCTATGTCTGGTGTTCCCCATGACACTGTTACTTGCTGAAATACCTGAGGATCCAGTTTCCACTCGTGGGGATCCATGATTTGCCTGCTTAACACATCTGCTAAGGAGTTCTGCACCCCCGGCAGAAACCTTGCCTGAAGATCCAGTTGTAGACTGAGAGCAGTTTCCCATAGAATCATTGCTTGTCTGCATAGAGGGTAAGAATGTGTACCCCCTTGCTTGTTGATGTACCACATGACGGTTGTGTTGTCTGTTAGAATCAACACCTGTCCTGGAAGAAGTAATTCCTTGAAAGCTGTTAATGCAAACTGGACTGCTAACATCTCCTTTAGGTTGATATGTAGATGTTGTAGTCTGGCAGGCCACTTGTCCTGTATCCATTTTCCATTGAGATGAGCCCCCCAAGCTTTGTCTGAGGCATCTGTTGTTAGAATCTGACTTGCCTCCGGCCGGGTCACAGAAAGTCCCTTGTTTAGGTGACATTGCTGAGCCCACCACAAGAATTCCTTTTGGATGCAAGGTATTATTGGAATGACAGTGTCCAGATCGTGGCAGTGCTGTGTCCATAGATTCTTGAGATACCATTGTAGCTTCCTCATATGCAGTTTGGCATTGGGAAGCACCAGAATACAAGATGCCATGAACCCTAAGGCTTGAAGGACTGTCCTTGCAGTCAGCCCGGACTGATGTGATAGTTGTTGGAAGTAAAGGGAAAGATTCTTTTGTTTGTCCGGGGTCAAGAAGGCCATCTGGGCTGCTGTATTCAGTCTCACACCCAGAAAGCACATGTCCTGAGAGGGTACTAGACTGGACTTTGTTTCGTTCACAGAATACCCTAGGCATCTTAGCACTGTTATCACATACTTTAAATGCTGTAGAAGTTCGTCCTTGCCCTGAGCCAGAATCAGGCAATCGTCCAAATAAGGGTAAATCTGTATTCCTTTCCGTCTGAAAGAAGCTATCACTGGAGCCAGGACCTTTGTGAATACTCTGGGTGCTGTGGATAAGCCAAAGGGCAATGCAGAGAATTGATAGTGTGAATCTCCAGCTCGAAACGCAGATACTTCCTGCAGCCTAGAGTGATAGGGACATGAAGGTAAGCCTCTTGGAGATCCAAAGTTACCATCCAGTGATCCTTGCCCAGGAGGGGTAAAAGCTGTTGCAATGTCAGCATCTTGAACTTGGGGATGTCCAGAAAGGTGTTGAGGATAGACAAATCCAGAATTGGTCTCCACGTGTTCCCCTTTTTTTGGTACTAGGAATAGACGAGTAAAATCCTAGGCCCCTTTCTGCCATAGGCACCGGTTGTATGGCCCCTATCTGTGTCAATATGGATATTTGTCTGTGAGCTTCCAATTTGTGTTGGGCGGAATATCTGGCATGCCCTTGAACGGTGGTAAGGTATGGAAATAAAATCTGTAACCGTGGTGAATGATATCCAATACCCATCTGTCTTGGGTAATTAAACTCCAGTTCTCTTTGAAAAGTGTCAGTCTTCCTCCTAAAGGTGCTGCGAGACGTGAAGGTTCTGGCAGTTGAAAAGGTAGGTCATTGGGTCTGTCTACGAAAGGGCTGACCCCTGCCCTCCCCTGAAGACTGTGCAGGTGAGCCCCCTGTCCTGGATCTAAAGGAAGCCTGAGCTCTGCCCCTAGCACGCCTAGACCTACCCCTAGACTGGGAATCATAAGAAGGGTATGTCCACGCTTTGCTTGGCCAGTTTCTGCTAAACTTTGGTGGTTGAACCTGTAAAAAATCTTTAACAGTGTGCATAGATTTAGCTTTGTCCTCCATTTTCTTTAAAACTGCTTCAACAGGCGAACCAAACAACACATCAGATTGTAAAGGGGCATCCAAGATCCTTGACTTAACATGTTCAGCTAAATTCTGATCCCGTAACCAGGCGTGCCTGCGAAGGACAGTACCAGTGGCAGCCACCCTGGAAGAGGCCTGTACAGCATCAAAACCACATTGTAAGGAATGCTTACCCACCTGTTCAGACACATGTACCAGATCTTGTAACTCCTTACATTCAATACCTTCTGCCAGAGCATCTACCTTAGACTTTAACTGTGAAAGGAGATAGATTTGATATCTCAGCATGTGGAATTGACAATTTAAAGCCCTCATAGCTAAAGTTGAGGAAGTATACACTTTCTTACCCCATCTGTCTAAAGCTCTTGCCTCTTTGTCCTGAGGCACTGGATTTTTAGCCACAGAAGCCTTAACCCCTTTAGGCCCCTGAGTAACTGTCTCTGGATCTGCCCTAGGGCTTTTAAAAAGATACTTGTGAGCTTCAGGCACCCTATAGTATCTGTCCGGTTTAACAGGAGCGGGAGGTAAAGAATCAGGGTTAAGGGAAGCCTCTGCAAAAACATCTTCCACCACAGAAAGAACAGGGGTATAGCTAAAGGCCTATGCTGAGGTAAAAACAAAATTCCCTTAGTCTTTTCCTGGAATCAGAGAAATCCTGACCTTCCCATTTAAAATGTTCCCTCATGGCATGGAGAGTCTCTGAGAATGAGAAATCCTCAGGAGGAGAAGCAGAAGGGGTGGAGTCATCCACATCAGAATCAGAATAATGAGAAAACTCCTGTAAATCCTCAGCCAAGACTCAGAAATATCAGAATCCTGTTCAAAATTCCCAAATTCAGGATCCACCCTAGGCCTTTTGTCAGGAGGGCATAGAACCCTAATCAGAGTAATTAAATCTTCAGCCATCTTAAGCATATGTCTCTTGGGCACAGGGCCTGAAGTACTAGGAGGAGCACCTGCTACAGCTGAACCTGGCCTACTCTTGGAAGAAGCCTTTGTAACAGTAGGGAAGGCCTAACCACCTTAGGCAGAGAGGGGAGAACAGCTACCTGAGAAGCCCCTTCAGCCTGGCCTACCTCCTGTGAAGACACATCCTGTAACAACAAAGTTTCCCCCTGGGACTCTAGGAAACTTCCGTTTGGGCCTCTGGCACAACCGTGCCCTCTAAAGAACCGGCGTCCGGTCGGCTGGTGCCTCTAACCTAGGCCTAGGTGTTTTGTCCTTGCGCTTCTTGAGAGCGGCGCCGGAGAATCCGACGGCATTTTGTAATTGCACCGCTTACCGAAGACTAACCTAGCGCAGTCTAATCTCCTCTTTATGGTACGTTTGTTAAATCTAGCGCAAGAGGAACACCCAACAACGTCGTGCTCAGGCCCTAAACACGGTATACACAAGCTGTGGTAGTCCCTATGTGGTATCTGTTTCCCGCAAGAAATACAGTTATTTACTTTTTCTGACATCCGGTAAAATACTGAGGCAAGAAAAACCAAAATATTCCAACGGGTACTTAGCCAACTTGGATTCGGTCTGAAACTCCGGTTTCGGAAAATCTCAGGACGCCAACCTGCACTCGCAAATTTGCTTCTGCATCGGACCACGCGGCAAAAAAGACTGGGGATATGACGTCGGTCATGCGCATTTATACCCTGACGTCCTGGCGTCAGTTTAATGCGCCATGACCGGCGTCAGCCATATACTTTGGTATTCGGGCCGACCGAGGACAGCGCTATACCCAAGTGTAAGGACTGCAGCAATGTGAGATGAAGAACATCTACCTGTATTCAGTGGCCTTGATGACAGTGAATTGGAGAATTTTCCAGGGCAGCACAAAAAGTTTTTTTGAAAGTGAAACCAGTACAGTAAGGTACTGTTCCAGTGGACAGAAAGTCAATTTAAAATATTTTAAATGCTGTACTGTTTATTCATATCAGGGGCAATAAATAGTGAGAAAAAAAGACAGAAGTTGAGCATTTAATAATAGAATCCCATTGCTGTCCTTTAATCCATACGTCTAAATACTTTATCTTACCGGGTTCCCCATAAATGAGTATTGCTGAACCAATTCACATTTGAGTAACCTTGATTTACAGCTAGTCTTTATTTTATCTTCATTAATTTTACATCTTGAAGAGAGCTAAAACATGTCTCAAAATGTTCCACAACACTGATGTACTTTTCTGGATTTATTGGGTACAAAAATATAATCTGCAACCTTGATTGCCATGCCGATTGTCCTTGAATTTCTGAGTCTCATTTTCTCTGCCAATGGTAGTAAATATAAAGCAAACAACAATGGGGAAACAGGACACCTCTCCCAGGTTCCTCTGTTCAAAAACCTTAAAATGAACCCTCCCACTTAAACTCTTGCCTCCAATCCTTCATATAGCCTCCTGATTATCCTTATTGTATCAGGGAATGCAAATACTTCCACTGCCCTACTCAAAATCCCAGCTTACTCTGTTGAACACTTTTGCTGCATCAAGATCCACCAACAACAGTGATATTTTTACATTCTGCTTCCCACTTGGTCATCATTGTTCTATTAATGTTATCAAATGTTTGCCTCCCCCTCCACAAAACCACAATGGCATCACTTTAGCTTTGAGGGAAACTTTGGGTAGGATGGTAAAGATTTAATATGGGGGTAAAGGAAATTCCCAGAACTTGCAATACAACAAACAAAAGGGTACCACTTGTAATGTTTTTAGTATAATCTATTAACTTTCATATCTGTGCTGTGAAAAAGCTCATTTGACAGAGGGAAACTGAAGAGATCATTTATACAGTAACAATTGTGACAAGTCAACACTTTGGAAAACAGTAGCCATTTTAAACAATTCTTCCAATTCACATTCCGGCAGAAATCAGTGTTACTTGACAAACACAAGTTATATGCTACTCAATGAAACTTCAAAGCTGTGAGAAGCTGTTGCTGCAAACCTAAAGGACTCTTACCGTATCAAAAACTTCCACTACAGCAATTTCTCCTGGGCTGTAACTTGTATAAGACATCCCATTCCCCAATGGAAGCAAGACACCTACAACATGCAACGTACAGGGACAGAGAAAGGTTTAAGACCAATCCTGCAGTGACAGTAACTTCTCAAAAATCCAGCATTGCAGTAAGTACTTGACCTTTGTATCCGATTTTAGATATTCTGACTGCAGAACTATCAAGTCATTTTCCAAGCAGGACAGACATCCTGATTGGGGGACCCAAGCTGGCACATATAAACCAATCATAGCCTGGAATGAAAGACCATATCCCTCATGGTTTGCAACATAGGACAAGCAGTAGCAGCAACAAAAAAAGTACAGTTGTGTACACTTACCGTAAATGTAGACGTTCGAGTGTATTCACTGTTGCAGTCATCACTTGTGGGTTGTCCCTGCTGGGTAGCCCTTGACCGGCCCAAGTACCAGAGTAAAGGTTTCTCTCCTGGGTCAGCTGTTCTGTGAGTGGGGCTGACATCAGGTTGTCAGGGCTATAAAGGGAGACAGCCGATGCCATTACATCAGTTTTTCTTGCCCCCAAAGGTGTTGGAGCCCCAGAAAAGATATGTACAAAAGTTAAGAAAAAGGGGGTAGGTGGGAGGGAAACAGGACTGCAACAGTGAATACATTCGAACATCTACATTTAAGGGTTCTTAGTGTTTCAATGTTGCAATCACCACTTGTGGGAAGAATACCAAAGCAGAGGAAGTGGGTGGAGGAAAGTTACATAATTATGGGGATGTTAGCATGCCCTGCATGACTGCAGATGCACATCTTGCCCTTGTTTTGGAGAAAGTAGCCAGCTGGTAGTGTTTGGTGAAAGTGTGGATAGATGTCCAAGTAGCAGCTTCCAGAATTTCCTTGGTAGGAACCCCCCCCCCCCTCAGAAAGGCTGTGGAGGAAGAGGCTGCTCTTGTGGAATGGGATCTGTCAGTTTTGGGAGAACTCTCTCCATGGAAGATATAGCAGGAATGTATATAATGAGAGATCCATTTGGAAATGGTCTGCTTGGTAATGGGTTTCCCCTCTGCCCTAGGGGTGAATGAGACCAGGAGTTGGTCAGTTTTCCTGACTGATTTGGTCCTGTCAAGGTAAAATCTCAACTGTCTGTGGACATCCAATGTATGCAGAATTCTCTCCCCTCTATTTTTGGTTTAGGAAAGAAGGTAGGTGTATGGCCTGGTTGAGGGTTACATCACAGACCACCTCGGGCATGAATGAGGGGTTGGTTCTTAGGTTGACCCTGTCTGCGTGGAAGATGAAGGGCTCAGTGGCCATAAGAGGCTGGAGCTCAGATACCATCCTAGCAGAAGTGATGGCTAGCAAAAGGGCAGTCTTCCAAGAGAGGTATTTGAGGTCTGCTGAAGAAGCTGGCTCAAAGGGGGGGGGGGGGATCATCAGCTTTTCTAGGACGAAGTTTAGATCCCAAGATGGTGCAGGGGGGCCTTCTTGGCAGTCTGATGTAAGCCACACCTCTGAGGAACTGCTTCAAGAGGTGTTGGGAGAATAAAGGCTGATCTGCCTGGACATAGGCTGAGATAGCCGAGGCATGAGTCTTGATAGAGAAGCAAGACAAACCCTTATGGAGGAGCTCTGCCAGATAGTCCAGAACCAGGGGTAGAGAGGCTTTAGTGCTGGTGGTGTTCCTAGTGGACCACCAGCAGGTGAATCTCTTCCATTTAAAGGAATATGATTTTCTAGTGCTGGGTCTGCGAGCCTCTTTAATAAATGTCCAACACCTGATCGCTGCACTGTTAACTGTCTGAGGAATCAGCCATGCTGTTAACTTGAGTGTGGCAAGGCCTGGATGCAGGAGCTTCCTTCCTTGTTGTACGAGAAGGTCCGCAGTGGAAAGTCAGGATAAAGGGAGGGTGCATGCTCATGCTGAGGAGCATGGGGTACCAGTGCTGCCTTGGCCAATCTGGGGCAATCAGGATAGCCCTTGGTCCTTCTCTGATCTTGAGTAGAACCCTGGGTATCAGAGGAAGTGGGGGAAATGCATACACAAACAGGCTACCCCAGTGGAAGGAGAGAGGGTCCATCCTCCAGGCTTCTGGGTGAAACTCTCTTCAGCAGAATTTGGCCAGTTGACTGTTCTGGTGGCTTGAAAAAAGGTCTATGTCTGGCTCCCCCCAGATGTGAGTGATCTGTATGAAGCTTTCCCTGTGCAACTGCCACTCGTAAGGGTCCATGATGTCTTTTTAAGTGATCTGCCAGGGTGCTTTGCTTCCCTAGGAGGTACTGAGCTAAGAGATGCAGTCCCAGATTCGATGCTGACAGCCAGATTTCCATGGCAAGGCGACATAGGGGGTAGGAATGAGTGGCCCCCTGTTTGTTGATGTAGCACATGACAGTGGTGTGGTCTATCCTGATTAGGAGCACCCCTGGTAACAGATACTCTTGAAAGGGTAGGATAGCTCTGTGCACTGCCAGCATTTCAAATTGATGTGTAGACCCAGAACTTCCTGCTCCAAAAAGGCCCGAGTTTGTAGAGTTCCAGTGTGGGCTCCCCCCAAGCAATGTCGGAGGCGTCCATTAAGGTCTGCTTGCGTGGGAGAAGGACAAAAGGAAATCCCTTGTTTAGGGAGCAAGCCTGGGCCCACCAGAGGAGTTCCTTCTTTAGGCAAGGAATTATAGATGTAGTTGGTGCTCCAGAGAATGCGAAGTGTTGGCGCCAGAGGTTCCTTAGGTACCACTGCAGTTTCCGCATATGCAATCTGGCAAGGGGTATCAGCAGGATGCAGGAGGCCATGTATTCCAAGGCTTGTAATATTTGCCTGGCTGTGAGGTGGGTCTTTTGCGCCAGCTGGTGGAATTAGGACTGCAGAAAGGTCTGTTTCTGGGGGGGGGGGGGGACGATTTGCTTATGTGTCTAGCAGAGTGCCCAGGAAGGTAATCTTTCATGTGGGTAGCAGCTGGGACTTCTCCATATTTATGGTGAACCCTAGTGAGGTCAGTATGGTCTGCACAAAGGAGAGGTCCTGTAGGAGCTTTTCCTTGGTTTCCGCCTGAATGACGCAGTCATCTAGATAGGGGTAAATGTGTATGGCTCTCTGTCTGCAATAAGCAATGACTGGTACCTGCAGGAGTTGCCCAAGGTTCAGAGCAAGGTCCCAACACTTTCAATTCTCTGCACTGCCATTTGGCTTATCCACTGCTCCCTGAGTCTTTACCAGTCATTGCCATTTCAGTCATTACATTTGGGTAATCTGCTGGCAGGTTGCCCTCAGTCGGCCTGATTAGCAGTCTTGGGTCCTGCGTCGGTTGCTGTCCCTTCTGTAACGTCAGGTCGTCAGGGGTATAAAACATGCAACAGAAGCCATTACATTAGTATTTTTTGCCCCAGATGTCAGGTGCCCCCCAAATGGGGAGCAAATAAAATTAAAAACACAAAAAATATACCTCCAACCAAAAGGGCTTTTAAGCATAGTGAGAGAAAGACGAGGTATAGCCAGAGAAAAATAGGGGGGCTGGAGGGAGGGTAACCAGGACTGCAACAGTGAATACACTCTTAACATCTACATTTATGGTAAGTGTACACAACTGTACTATGTTCTTTGTGCTTCACTGTTGCAGTCATTACATTTGGGTAGATTCCCAAAGCTATGGTTGGGTGGAGGGAATTATACAGCATTAGGACCAGCTATAATGCCCTGCAGGACAGCAGTGGCAAAGCCAGCTCTGGATTTAGAGAAAAGTGGTAAATGGTAATGTTTGGTGAACGTATAAACTGAGCTCCAAGTAGCAGCTTTTAGAATGGCCCTGGTAGGAACACCTCTGAGAAAGGCTGTAGAAGTAGATGCAGCCCTGGTGGAATGGGATCTGATCCCCTGGGGGATAGTTTTTCCATGGTGCATATAGCAGAAACTAATACAATGGCTTATCCATTTGGAAATGGCTTGCTTTGAAATAGCACTTCCCTCTGCCCCTGCAGCAAATGCCATCAGCAGCTGTTCAGATTTTCTTTGAGATTTTGTCCTGTTTAAGTAAAATCAAGAAAGTTTGCAAATGAATGGTCTGATTAAGAGCCACACTGGATACCACCTTAGGCATGAAGGATGGATTGGTCCTGAGAGATACCCTGTCGGCATGAAAAATGATGAAAGGCTCCACTGCCATAAGGGTCTGTAATTCGGAAATCCTTCTAGCTGAAGTGACTGCTAAAAGGAAAGCCATTTTCCAGGACAGAAATTTTAAATCTGCAGTAGCAGCTGGCTCGAAAGGAGGGAAAGTGAGCTTTTCCAATACAAAAGTGAGGTCCCAGGCAGGGGTTGGAGATCTCCTGGGTGGTCTAAAGTTTTTGGCCCCTCTGAGATGCTGCTTTAGCAGAGGATGAAAGAAGAGGGGAGGATCTGTGTTGTAATGTGCTGAAATGGCTGAGGCATGGATTTTTATGGAAGAAAAGGACAGGCCCCGTGTGAAGCATCTCAGTTAAGTATTGTAAAATCTGAGGAATGTTGGGCACTGCTGAATCTTTTCCATTTGTCAGCATAAGATTTTCTAGTACTAGGCCTTCTCACCTCCAAAATGACATAAATTACATGTTAGCTGAGGGATGCTAAGGGTGAAATTAGGTGATTAGCCACGCTGCAAAATTCAAAGTTTGGAGCTGTGTGTGCAGAATTTGGTTGTTCTGCTGAGACAGTAAGTAAGGTGTCTGAGGCAGGTGCCAAGGTGGAAGGTGTGACATTTCGCAGGAGTGGGTACCAGTGCTGGTGAGGCCAGTCTGGAGCAATCAAAATCATTTTTGGTTTCTCCTGTTTGACTTTTAGTAGAACTTTGGAGAGCAGAGGCAGAGGGGAAAAGGCATAGACTGATAGGTTTTTCCAGCTGAAGGATAGATCATCCACTTTCCTGGCTCCAGCTGAAGGATAGATCATCCACTTTCCTGGCTGCTGAAGGATAGATCATCCACTTTCCTGGCTTTTTGTGAAGAGTTATTGTGCAAAACTTGTCCAACTGATAGTTGTGGGGTGAGGCAAAAAGATCCATGTCTGGGCTCCCCCATTTGCATGTCAACATGTTGAAAATCCGTGTTTCCAGTTTCCATTCGTGTGGCTCCATGAGATTTCTGCTTAGTTCGTCTGCCAGAGTATTCAGCTTTCCTGGCAGGAATTGAGCTAGCAGTTGTACCCGATAGGTCAAGACCGTGTTCCACAATGCCATGGCTAGTCTGCAAAGGGGGTAGGAGTGTGTACCCCCTTGCTTGTTTATATACCACATAACCATGGTGGTGTCTGTCCTTGAAGGCAGTCAGTGCATTCTGCATGGCTAGCATTTCTTTTTGATTGATATGAAGGTGCATTTGATTTGGGCTCCATTTGCCCTGAATGCACTTCCCTGCCAGATGTGCCCCCCAAGTATAGTCTGATGCGTCTGTAGTTAGGGTTTGGGTGGCAGAGGGAGGTGTAAATGACAGTCTCTTGTTTTGGTGGCACGCCTCTGCCCACCATAGGAACTCTAGCTGCAGGCAAGGAATGATAGGAATTATTGTTTCCAGGCTGTGACAATGCTGACTCCATAGACTTAAGTACCACTGAAGTTTCTTCATATGCAGTCTTGCATATGGAATTAGAAGAATGCAGGAGGCCATGAACCCCAAGGCTTGCAATATTTGCCTTGCAGAAAGTAGGGTTTTTGTGGCCACCTGTTTGAAGTAAGTCACCAAATGAATTTGCTTCTCTGGCGTAAGGTAAGCCATCTGGGCAGTTGTATTCAAGCTTGCACCCAGGAATGCAATTTTTGAGAGGGTACCAGTTGTGATTTCTTTTCGTTTATAGTGTACCCTAGACAAGTTAGAATCCTTTTTACAAACGCCAGATGGTTTAGAAGAGTGTCCTTGTTTTTTGCCTGAATTAGACAATCGTCCAGGTTTGGATATATTTGAATGCTTCTTTGCCTGCAAAATGCAATTACTGGAGCCAGGCACTTTGTGAAGACCCTGGGCACAGTAGATAAGCTAAAGGGCAGTGCAGAGAACTGGTAATGCAAGTAGCCTGCTTTGAAGCGGAGGTATCTTCTGCAAGATTCCCTGATTGGGATATGCAGGTAAGCCTCTTTTAAACCTAGAGTTGCCAACCAGGCATCTTTGTCTAGCATAGGAAGTAACTGGTGAAAAGTCAGCATCTTGAATTTTGGAATGTCCAGAAAGGTGTTTAGAGTAGATAAGTCCAGAATTGGACGCCATGATTGGTCTTTTCTGGGTACCAGGAAAAGTCTTGAATAGAAACCTTGTCCTTTTTCCTCTTCTGGTACTGGTTGAATAGCCCCCATGCTCATGAGGGAAAGTACTTGTTGCTGGGCCTCTGCCCACTGATTTGGGGGCAGGTCTGGCCATCCGATTGGAATTGGCAGCGTGTGGAAATGAAATCTGTATCCCTGGGGATACTATATTTAAAACCCATTTGCCCTGGGTTATAAGTTGCCAGTTTCTTTCACGAAGAACCAGTTTTCCCCCAAAAGGGGCGGCTACAAGTGCTTGTTAAGTGTAAAGGGAAGTCACTGAGAGTGCTTACCATAGGGAGGTGTCTTCTTGTTTCCAAATTTGGAAGAGGAGGCACCCCCCATTGTTTTGTTCTGAAAGTCACTTGTGACTGAAACCTGGAACCTTTGGAATGTCTGGGTTTGACTTGAGTGGCTCTCGAAGGAACTGGAAAGGACCAGTTCTTAGTAGGCCAGTGCCTACTAAATCTTGGCGGTTGCACTTGTAAGAAATCTTTCACAGTTTGCGTAGATTTAGATTCATCTTCCATCTTTTTTAAAACATTTTCAGCCTTATTACCAATCATGCTGTAAAGGGGCATCAAACAGTTTTGCTTTAACATAATCAGGCAGATTTTGCTCTTTCAGCCAAGCATGCCTTCTTAGCACAGACCCAGTTACAGCAGCCCTGCAAGAGGCCTCCAAAGAATCAAAACCACATTGCAAAGTATGTTTTCCAACTTGCTCAGCTGAATGCAATAAATCCTGTAAATCTTTGTTTTCCACACAGTCAGAAATGAACATTTTCTGTTTAAGCAGTCCCATGATATGCTGTTGATATTTTAGCGTATGAAATCGACAGTTTAAAGCCCTGATTGCCAAGGTTGCAGAATTGTAAACCTTCTTACCCCATCTATCCAGCGCCCTGGAATCTCTATCAGAAAGGGTAGGATTTTTAGCAGTAGAAGCCTTAGTGCCCTTGGGACCCTGAGAAAAGGTTTCAGGATCTGCAGCAGGATTTCTGAAAAGAAATTTGTGGGAGTCAGGAACCCTGTAGTATATGTCTGGCTTACAAGGAGCCGGAGGCAGAGAATCAGGAGCCATACTAGATTCTGAAAAAAACATCAACAATGTCTAGGACATGAGGTATAGAAAAAGGCCTATGCTGAGGAAAAAGAAGAAAATCCCCAAGTCTCTCTTTAGATTCAGCGAAATCCTGACTTTCCCAGTGGAAATGATCCCTTAAGGTATGTAATGTTTCCCCAAAAGAAAAATCCTCAGGGGGAGAAGCAGAAGGAATGGAATCTTCTGCATCAGAGTCCTCATAATTAGGTATCAGAAGAAATAGAATCCTGTTCAGAAGATTCATAATCAATGTCTTGTCTAGGCCTCTTAGAAGGGGGGGGGGGTTGGCTACCCCTGATCAGAGTAATTAAGTCTTCAGCCATTTTGATAACTTGTTTTTTAGGCATAGGGGCCAGCACATGTGGCCCAGGAGTCTTTTAGGCATAGGTCAAGATTTTGGTCTTAGTTTTGAAGATAGCGTCTGTCTAATATACAAATCTGTAGGCCTGAAAACACCCTCAGAAGTTGGTGGCTGCACAGTGGCTCCGGACCCATCAAAGGTAGAGACATCTGCAGGTTCCATAACTGAAGCATCTCGGTCTCCGAATGGGTATCAGTAGAGGCCTGCGAATTAGACGTAGTGGGTATCAGGGGCTGCGAAAGCGCCTCACTGAGTACCGGCAAACTAGCTACTGGCTTAGGAGAAGAGTCGTCGGCAGTTTTGGACCTCAACGGCCTCTGTCTTTTTCTTTGTGTTTTTTAGGTATTCCGGTAGTTGGATTTCTAACAGACGATATTTCTGGATAATTAAAGCGTGAGCCAAAATATTTAGAAGCAAAAATGTACTGACGTTTGATAGTGTGTTGATTAAATAAAGCACAAAACTTGACAGCAAGGTACGCTGTGGTCAGGGCCTAGGCAAGGAATACAGTACAAATGAAAATCCTTATGATGTATTTGCTTCCCACAAGTAATGCAATTATTAACTTTTACTGACATCGGTAAGGAGCAAGAAAAAGTTTCCCCAACGGGGTACTTAGCTTTTTACTTCGGATCTGAAACTCGAAAACGAAAATTTCAGGAGTCGGCTGACCGGCACTTGTGAACTGCTGCTGCTTTGGGCACCGTGCGGCAAGAAAGACTAATGTAATGGCGTCGGCTGCATGTTTTATACCCATGGCGTCGGCTGCATGTTTTATACCCCTGACGACCTGATGTCACAGAAGAAGGGACAGCAACCGACGCAGGACCCAAGACTTTGTTAATCAGGCCGACTGAGGGCAACCTGCCAGCAGATTACTCAAATGTAATGACTGCAGCAGTGAAACACGAAGAACATCAGACACCCTGGAATGTCATGGTCTGGGCCTAAACAGGTGACGCAGAGAGAATGGAAGTCTCGGTGTGGGATCTGCTTTCCACAACTGAGACCGTTTTTAACTTTCTCTGACATCGGTTTAAGGCACAAAAAAATTCCCCAATGGGGTTACTTAGCTTTGGAATGTCTGGGTTTGACTTGAGTGGCTCTCGAAGGAACTGGAAAGGACCAGTTCTTAGTAGGCCAGTGCCTACTAAATCTTGGAGGTTGCACTTGTAAGAAATCTTTCACAGTTTGCATAGATTTAGCTTTAGACGGTTGTCTTGACTCTGGCAATGACTGACGCACTCGCAAAACTGCTTCTGCTTCGGACTCCACTGCAAGAAAGACTGATGTAATAGCGTCGTCTGTCTCCCTTTACAGCCCTGATGCCAGCTTCACTCACAGAACAGCAGACGTAGGAAGGAAACTTTTACTCTGGTACTCAGGCCAGCCGAGGGCTACCCCACAAGACTGCAACAGTGAAACACGAAGAACATTTGCAAAGCATGACTGTGAATGTGGCAACTACACCAGTAGGACTGAACAGAGTATTGCCTTTTCTAGACTTCTGTCACATTTACCAACACAAAAAACAAAGATGGCCAACCATTTAACAGACTTCTAACTTTGCTTACCTCTATTTTCCTTAACAAAAGGAAACCAGATGTCTGTTCCCTAGCTTGGCAAACAATCTCCCTCTCTAACATCTCAGCATAAATGCTCCAAGTTGCTACTTAAAATTTGCAAATCTCTTTTTAGCTAATGCCAAGCACTGACCAAATTTAACTGGATGCTAAAAGCAAGGGTTGTACTAATGTTAGATACAGTAACCATTGAAACTTCTCCACAACTGACAATGCACCTACCCCTTCCCAAAAGGCACCCTTCTAGTTATTACTCAGACTGTTGTGAGGGAAAGGGTATTTTTTCCCTTGTATTGCTTTCTTGTAATTTGTACTGCTTACTGCTTTCTTCGATTTTCCACATTGTAGTGTACTTTCATTACACTGTGTTTTAACTGTATTCCATTTTCTATTGCATATTTAAACTAGGAATGAAACCAGGTACACTGCTCTTGAGTCACACAAGAAATAAAATTTTCCTCACCCCAGCCCTTATATTAATTTGACCACATTTCCTTCCCTCTCCTCTTTCACTGGCTACTGTCAATCACATTTTGAAGTCACTCCTCATTCAGCTGTTTTCATTTATTGGTCCTCCCACTGTATTCCATACAGCAAGGATAATAAGTGCCCAGCTTTTCCATAGGTTCATAAATAGATTCATAGGTTCATAGATTAGTACTAGGCTAATTGCCCTTGTGAGCCATTTTAAGCCTAGCCAATTATCCCTTGTGAGACTCAAACCCTGCACCTTGGGTTTGTAAGGCAAACACCTTAACCATTAGGCCACCCTCCCAACTAGCATTTATAATTTGTATACCTCTCTTTACATTGCTAAAGCTCGAGCTACTCCCTCTTTTACAGCGAACTGCATCTCTTAGGATAAATTCCATCTTACCTGTAAAATCTGCAATATATGGCCCAAGACTACCAATCACTGGACAGCCCACATTCTGCCTTCCCAGTAGTCATCTTGGGACCGGTGCTTCTGTTTTGGTCTCTGAGGAGGAGCACAGGGGCATTTTCTGGAGACTGATCACCAGAAAGCCTAACAGCTGCTTCATGGGTGCCAGTTTAGAATTTGTGCTTCTGTTTTGCTCTGTGTGAGAGAAGAAGCTGACAGCACTGTGTCAGACCTTCGTGATTGGGTGCCATTCAAGGCATCTATCAGGAAAAGGTTACAAAAAGCCTATGACCCCTGCATCATCTGGGACAATACTGTTTATCTTCAAAAGAGCCTGCGACCAGTTTCTCATCTTGGGATTAATGCTAGTACTTTGTTACCGGTGAGAGAAGAAGCAAATGGGCATTGTATCTCAAATGATGCTGTGGTGAGACTACCACTACTACTAGCAGGTAGTAGCCATTTAGGTGAATCCCCACTATTATTCATTCTTGACAAAGCTAATTATTTTTTTTTCTTTTCAGTATGTACTACTTGATCACCATTACTATACACTAATCAGGGCCAAGAGACATCTAAGTGTACCGATTCCACTAACAGAGATTCATATGCCTCATCTCCAGCCCAAGCATCCAACTCTTGCTTAAAACAGTCCATCAAAAGACCTTATGTGAACTGGTAAGTTGTCCCAAAGAGGAGTTATCTTAACAGAGATGTGAGAATGTTGAACAGAACGTGCTCCCACTTCAGTAATAAATAAGTTCTTGTATTAGTTTCTGTCAAACTATTTGCAAACTATCTAAAAAAGTTCTGCATGCCAAAATAAATTCCCCCAGCAAATATATGTAATTGATGGAAAATAAGTTCAACTGCTTGTATCTAGAAAATAGTTGAGATAACTGATCCAAACCATTGTTTTAGTAGACCTCCTTTGAACTTGTTCCGGACTGTTTAAAGCAAGAGTAAACAAAGTTATGTTGCACTCCGTGACTGGACTTATATAAATTTTAAGCACCTCAGTTAAAAATGTGCATCTCTTCTTGTAAGACTAACAGAAAACTTATCTGCTTAGTTGCCTTTCTGGCGACAGTAATAGTGTGCAATTTAAAACAGACTGCAGGTAACATTAATACCCAGATATTGATAGGTGTCAACCTCTTGCAGTACATGTGAAAATAAACAGGCAATTTAAGATTTTGTTTTGAGAAATACATTAATTTAGGTTTTTTTCAAGTTAAAAGGTGAGACCAACGTCGGCAACAAAGTTGTTCAATCTGGCAAGATGGGTTTAATTGTTCAAATCATTACTATTGTGGCTAATAAAGCCAATCTTACAATCATCAGCATATTTATATATCCAAAGTCTACTATCCTTTGGAATAGTTGAGAAAATAATGAAGAAAAATGGGCCAGGAACTGATCCCAGAGGTCCACCTGAAACAGCATTTTATCTTAACTGTTTCATGTTGGTTAACAACCTTATTACCCATATTTATATATTAGAGTCCAGCAAACAAGTTCTTATTGCCAAATGACAAACTCAAATGCTTTTGCTAGGTTCAAATAGACAACTCCAGGAGAGAGACCTTTGTTCAAACCTAAAGTAACTTGGCTGTGGAAACCAACCAGGTTCCACAAGCTAGATCTACTGGAAAACAAATCCATACTAGTTTATATCCCTACTAGCTAAGCTCTGCAGTTGTATTTATCAGATCTACAAGACAGTCAAGCTTATTGGTCTACAGTTCTGAACCTCTTTCTCTCCCCTTTTTGTTGGCAGGTATAATGCAAGAGTTTCCATGGCATAGATACAAGTCCATGAAACAATGTGTTAAATATAATGGAATATTAACTACATGGTCTTTCATTTTAACCAACAAGTAGCCTGGGATTAGATCTAGTCCCATAGTAATGTATTCTTTATTTTTTGTTCACTGCCTAAGAATTACAGACTTGGAGATCTCTGACCAAACACCTGAAACCAGTGTTAAATCAAACCATACGACAGTGTCAACTGGATTAGTTACGATAAAGCTGCTGAATTCATTAACTATAATGTCCATATCATGTTATCTAATGTCTAACCTAATTTAAGAGAGTCTCCCAAAATACTTCAATAAATCATCAGGGTCTACCTTAGTAGTTTCCCCTCAAGTGTTTGACAGTGCACCTTGAGTTGACATTTTTCCTCTAAAAGCACCCTTAAAATATCATCAAAACCTACTTGCACACAGGACAAGTAGTTTGTAGTGACTTGTAGTGACATGCACTGCCCCCCCTCCCCCCCCAGTTGCAAACCAGATGCTTCTCACTGCAACAGTCTAATCAATAAAAAGGGCCTCTTGCCATGGATATGAACTTTCCCACTATTCTGTTATCAGGTTGGTTGATGTAGGCATCCTGAGGCAATGCAGAAATTGCCTCATGCTTACGGACAACCTGATAATTCTCAAACTGATAAAGTATGGGAAAGTTCTCACTGGAGGCAAAACTCTCACATAAAAGCACTCCTGATGTCAGTCAGGTTGTCAGTAGTACATGCTGTACTCATCGCACAGTATGAAGCATACACAGACTCTCGTATGTTGAGGCACTTAAATGTAACCTTTCTAAACACCAAAAGCCTCCTAGATGAAGCACACAGCAAATGCCTTCAACAACCACAAATGTACTCTTTCAAAACATCCACATCTCATGGGGCCTTTACTTCTAAGCACACAAGACAAACCACCACACAACCCAACATTCTGCTCACTGGAGACTCCATTATGAGGTAAACTGATGTCCTTCTCACCAGGCTGAGTAAGGAGGAAGTCACAACCAGTTGCTGCCATACTATGCATGCACTCGGGTCACAGGACCACAGTTACCGGTATTATGACTCAATCCATGTTGGTGTAAATGGCTTGAGATGTACTGCCATAGTCTAGATGGAGAGAAACGTCATGGAGCTCTCTGAAGGAGTGCCCCAGGATGGCATATGAGCATAACATAAGGCAGCATTCTACTTTCGCTAAGGATTATGCTACAATACGAACAGAAGAGGACTGACTAATAACTGGCTTAATTTCTGGTGTCAATCTAAGGGGGTGAAACATCTGTCAGCATGAAAGATGGTCAACAGACCACGCTGCTGTACCAGGTATGGCCTGCTCCTCTCCCGTTCTGGGCTTTCAAATATCAACTAAAACATTGTCCTCCACATAGTGCTTTTTTTAAGCAACGCCAAAGTATTTCTGACACAGCAAGTCAAAACAAAGAAAATCTAAAGGTACTGCTTAATGCTAGGCGTCTAAACAAGAAACTCTACTCCCTGCATGCTCTCCTCAACCTATGCTGATGTCTGGGCAATCACTGATGCATAGTTTAAAGCCGCACAGAGCACCCTGACAATGCAAGGCTATAATGCCTTCCATGGGCTAAAGGTGGGGGTGTCCTGACAATGCAAGGCTATAATGCCTTCCATGGGCTAAAGGTGGGGGTGTCTCGACTTGCATCAAAAATAAATATACCTCAGGACAATGCACTTGACATTATCCTGTTCAAATCATCACAAGCAAAATCCCATACCACTTTTCATTGCAAGCTGTAGGTTCCCCTCTATGACCCAGGAAACTCAGAACATGAATTTAAGCTACCCGAAAACATTCACCATTCAACCCAGTATACCATATTCAAGGGTGACTAATTACCCCACTATTAACTGGGAATCAGAGGGCACCACACATGTAAGCACATAGATTCCTTGACTGTAAATGCAAACTCAAAACCAGAATAATACTCTAACCAAGGGTGCAAACATGCCGGGTCTGGTGCTCACTAATATGAGTGTGAGATCTCTGCGCCTTGGAGAAGAGAGAATACTAAGAAACACAGCAATTTTAGAGTTTCCCCATAACTGCACTTAAGTATTACAGTTCAGATGATTGCGGTTTCAGCCCTTGAACATACGTAATGGGAAACCATAAAGGCACTACTACTTAAAACATTCCATCCCTGTTTGACTATACACTGTCAATTTCTAACAAGTGCCACAATGTATTTCCTCCCAATGTTACCACAGTTATCTGGGTGATTTCTTGATGAAAAGTTTCATAAACGTTTGACTTGGAATACACTTATAAAATTCTTCTATATCACTTGCTAACACTACCCGAGGGACAGTGTGGGGTGAGGCCACTGACTTTAATGGATGATGCACATGTGTTGTGGTGCATGAATTAAAATCTATGGATGCACTTACCTTCGCTTCCTACATTGACATCACTGAGGGTAAAAGTTCAATGACATTTATGGTAATGCCACTTTGGACAAGTTTGAGGATTTTACTTGGCAACAGAAAAAATGCACCAAAAGGAGGACAATGTAGGATGACAATAGAGGCACCACCTGTCATGGTGAATAAGGTAACAGACACTAATTCAGTTCATGCGTCCGATAAGTACTTCACATCTGGCAGGCTTCCGGCTTAATTTGTGGCTGAAAAGGGTCAATCAGAACACTCCACAAGCAACAAAAATATTGATTCATACAATACCTCAGCTGCCTATGAATAAACCACAGTGTGGAGAATATATTTTCCTGGATTTGAATACTGAAACAATGAGTAAAAAGATCACACAGGAAACCAATCGGTAAAAACTAGAGAAAAATCAAGTCAAGCTAGAGTTTCCACTGTGTGATTCCTTAAACCTCTTGTATTACAGACACACGGGATATATGCAAATGACCCCTTAAGGACAACAGGTGTTAACTACATGGCAGTTCTGGATGCCTATAACCTTTTTATCTCCATTATGGACAAATTCAGGCCAATAAAGCCAACCCCCCACTACCTGTGGACATGCACATTTCAGCCTTCTTATGGCCAACATCATAAGTGGACTGTTTGGCTAACCTTTAGACACACAGGGTTGTCATACCCAGCCGATGTCCAGAACCAATACGGTGTCTGTAAAATATCCCAACAAACAATGAGCAAAAAAGGCCACATACAAACCAATCAGTAAAAACTAAAGAAAAATCTATCCAAGCTAGAGTTTCCACTGTGTGATTTATTAAACCTGTTGTATTAGGGCACATGGGATACATGCAAATGACCCCTAAAGAACATCAGGTGTTATATGGTTACTGGGGGAAAAAAATCCATCAGCCAATTTAAAAATGGTCTCAGCAGCTGAAGATTGAAGAATAAATTCTACCAAGCAAAAATGTGCCTACGTTTATGAAAGGCCAAATAAAATGGAAAAACTAACAAGGCATGCAATTCAGAAATATGCCCAGAAAGTTACCACTACAAGGACAAAAACAACCACTGACAAAAAACTCATATGATGTTTCTACTGGCAGACACAAAGAGTAAGCTCACCTAGAATGAAACAACCGTTGCAAAAAGGCCAAAACATACAAGAAAAGCTCTTACAAAATGTGTTGTGATACCAGTAGCCCCATGCTCTTGCAACATGAACTGCTACCATCAGATGGACTAATTATAAACGGACTATACACCCACATCACAGCTGCAATACAATAATCCAGCACCACGCTTTACAAACTTTAAAACAGGCCGTATTGTATTTTCTACCCTACAAGATGAAAACCTTCTACAAGGCCCCAAGAAGAGACCAAAACTTGCCTCCCAATATGGCAGACTGTGGTGTTACGGGAAATGAAACAGCCACGTTTAGCTTCATTACTTTGAGGGTATGCAAGTAAGAAATGGGACAGCATTGGTGAATATCAAACCTCCTGGACAGCTGAAATCAGTAAAGTGCACAGTTTCAAAATGAGTGGATCCGTAGGAAAAATATACAAGAGACCCTTCAGTCAAGAAGTTGTTAGGAAATCAAAACGAGGAGGGAATGAGAAAAATAATGTGCACAAGAGATGCCCTCGCAATTGGACAGATTTAGAGTGCTTTTGCAAGGAAGAGTGGGCAAATATTGTCAAGTCAAGATATGCCATGCTGATAGACTCCTACCCAAGAAGACTGAATGCTGTAATTAAATCAAAAGGTGCTTCAAAGTATTAGTTTAAGGGTGTGCACACTTATGCAACCAGCATATTGTACGTTTTTTTATTTTTGACCATTTTTCCCCCCAACAGATTTGTTTTTCAATTGAATTGTACAGGTTATAGGTCACATTAAAGGTGGGAAAGTTTTGAAATGATTTATTGTGGTTTAATTTTTTTTCTGTCACAAAAACCTGGCATTTTAACAGGGATGTGTGCACTTTTTTTATCCACTGTACCTTTTTGTTTCATTTGCATTATTTTATGCTTGTTTTAGCACGGTAGGGCACTGATCAAACTGACCAACTTCATGCCCAGCCTGGACAGCATTCTGACTATCGGCAGAAGAATTATTTAAACATGCATAAAAAACAAAAAGATTACAGCGGAACTATGTACAGAGACAATTCCAGCACACAGTCAAATTAGACTGAACAAAAAGTAGTGGAAGTGTCAGATGATGCAGCAGATTTATACTACAAAATACGAGAGATTAAGGAATGTTTGGGAGGGGGGTCATGGACATATTTAAAATGTACCCCCCCCCCCCCAAGTGAACAGATTTGTCAGAATGTGTTCATATGAAAGTGTTGTTAGTCCTAAACAAATTTTCTTTGGATTTAATATATCAGTAAATTCCTTTTACGGTAACTGAAAAGTTAAACTATGGATTTCTCAATAACCCAAAACAAAAGTTTCACAATCGAGAGAGGTGAGGGGGTTACCTTGGGAGGGAAATGATCTCTGCAGTTTAATCCTTCAAAATGCGACTCTCTTTTCCATTACAGTTATACTATAAACACAAATATTTACAATGCATAATTTAACAATTTTATTCCCTCTGGAATAAAACACATGCATACAATCCAAAGACGTATTTAGACTTGATATTTATTGCAAAGTTTAACTTGCATTCTTAATGATATTAACCATTAATTATCTGCTGACCTTCAGATATAGTATGAATAAACGAGAAGGTCTAAATGCTAAAATAGCCTATTTTGGCTAGGGTTTAAATTTAATCTCTTTACACATGCACTTTAAATGGAAAACAAATTAATACAAAATTAGAATTCTACACAATCATAAAATTTTCCTGTACAAATATAATAGCTCTTTTTCTCTATAATCTAACATGCTGGGTTCAAATGAACTTTCAAAATTCTCATCCAACTACCAGACTTTCACATTTATCACTGAAATACGTTAAAATGAAACAATGAGTGTACTGATAAAACTTCTTGCAGACAAAACAGAATGCATCTGTTTCAGTTAATGATAAAAACAGCAAGGCCAGCCAGTTCTTGCTAGTCCTTCCACTTATAGATACAGTTCTGCTATGTGAAGTACAATAGTCTCAAATGGGCACTTCCTGGGTCACAAATATTCGGCTTTAAAACCATCATACCATTATAAAAATGATACAAGTGCTGTCAAGCTTTGTAACTACATGTGGAGCTCAAAATGTTCATTTACAGCTAGCAGCACATGGTATAAATGGGCACAACCTAGGCAACAGCATTATGTCACTTAAAGGGAGAAACATTATAAAAGCCAAGGAGCTGATCATAGACTTGGGTGCGTTTTGCAACAAAGGGAAAATTGTTTTAATGAACTGGCTTACTTTCTGTAGTAGTCTGCCTAAATCTATAGTAACCTCAGGAGCATTCTGCAACAATCACTTTTTTTTTTAATTAACCATTTTGTGGTGCAGCGGTTAGTGTTATCGCCTCACAGCAAGAGGTTCTTCCCATTAGATTCTCGGCTGGAATACCTTCTGTGTGGAGTCTGCATATCCTGCCTGCAGTCGAGTGACGTTAAAGACATGCGGGTAGGTGCTTGAATGGGTGTGCCTTCTTTGAAGGTTGGGTGTCGGGCTGGCAACTTGGCACAGTAAAAATCAACTGCCAATCATTAGCTGACCGGAGCCCCGCTGTGGCGACCCCTAACCGGAAAAAGCCGAAAGATATTACTAACCATTTTTCCAACACAGCTTGCACATTTGGTATAATTAAAGTATCCCCTCAAGTAAGTTAAGCACCACACACATACATACTTTATAAACGTGAATATAAACAGATGTACAGCTTTGAAAACCAAAAGGTTTTGGTGGGTATGACCTTCTCACTTTAAGCATGAAAGTTAAAAGTACAAAATTCATAACCAATTTGCAATTACTGCCTAATAGCATGGCTTTGAGCTTACATTCTCTTACCACAGGGTACACACTTTGGCTGGGATCCTCTTACTTATTCAAGATCTATATGCCGTTTAGTGGAACAGGATACATCTGAAGCACACAGTGTTAACCATAGGGTAAGGTAGAATGATCATTTAAAAGAAAATGAGCTAACTATTTCCAACAAAAAAGACGGTTCACAAGCTTCAGTAATGCTTTGACAGTGGTATACCTTTATTTGGCAAGAAGAGCTTGGAGGATCCACAAAGAAAATTGTCTCATGGACTACGCATTCACTGTACAATGAGAGTTTAGAGGAAAGAGTTGCGTCTGCTGACATTTTTAATCTTTGTACAAAATCTAGTTATTACTGCAGAGTTCAGACATAGGCTACAACTAACTGCTTTACTGACAGGCTGTAACAAGGAAAATCTTTTTTGCAGTGAGTGGATTTGCAATCTTACTAAATAAAGGCCATTATACTCCTTGCCCAAGAATAGATTTGTGGGTACTCAATCCAGTGGTCAAAGAAAAGTAGGCCAATGCATTACAATATTTGACTTGCAAGGGTAGACTGCCCCAGAAGTAGGGGGTTCTTTGGGTAAGGAACCTCAGTCTCCAAGAAGTCCTGTTTATCCTACAATGAAGGCTGTGGCCTTTGCAGTGAGTGGTTTAAAGAACCACTATGGGCAATTTTTTTTTTTATCTTGCCATGATTTACTGCACATCTCAAAGCTGCCTGCAGGAAACAAGTGCTCATTCCTAATTTTATTTTTTACTCATCTGCCCTCATTATGGGGGCCAGACACTGATTCCTTTGGCAAGCTAAATCTGTCCCATAATGCACAGACTGAGAATAAATAGCCCTATCATTTGTTGCCAGACTAGACTTCCATTCACTTACAATGGAACACCTGAGAAAAGTGGCCTAATGGTTAAGGTGTTTGCCTCACAAACACAAGGTGCAGGGTTTGAGTCTCACAAGGGATAATTGTCTAGGCCAGGGGTGTCCAACCTTTTCAGTTGCAAGGGCCGCATTGAGTTAACAAAAATGGTCTGGGGGCAAACGGCAGGTGAGGACCCCAAAAAAAAAAAAAAAAAGGTCTCACATTAACTGAAGAGCAAAAAAAAAAGGTCTCACATTAACTAAAGAGCAAAAAAAAAAAAAAAAAAAACAGCAGACTAACGTGGCTGTATTGTAGGTTAATTTGAACAATAAATAAATTAATAAATATAAATAAATTAATAAATGCATAATATTTGCCCTAAAATTCAATATCTCTTTCTAATTCAGGAATGCTTCAAACACTTCAAGCACGAATGCATTGAGATGTTCACAGACTAGCTTACATAGTCAGTTAACAGACATGCAGACAGATAACTACTGGAAAAGGCCACAATCAATATATATTATATATACATATTGACCTCCATTTCATATTAGTTTGATGGACGTTCACTAGACTACAGATTTTAACACCCCTTTCTTTTGAGTCATTTTGCCTAGTATAGACAGCACTGAGGAATAACCAATGGAACAGTATAACAAACTGAAATATTGTAATGAATTATTCAAACTGTATAATTACCAAGTAATTTTACAAATGAGTCTGCATAGTTCAATTAGGGTTACCACCTGTCCCACTTTCCGAGGGACAGTCCCTCTTTGGGCAGTTGTGTCCTGACAAAAAATTCAAAAAATGGCAAATGTCCTGAGATTTTATCTGCCTAAGCAGCAGACACCTCCAAAGCAGACACCCAAGCAACCGCTACCCCAAAACAAAACACGTGCAACACATAGCTCACAAAGCCAGTGCACCGAGCAGTCACAGCCCTTAAGACTAAACAACACACCTGATACACTTGTAATAGGCGACTATCGTCAGGCACACTGACGTCCCGCTCACCAGGCTGAACAAGGAGAGGGTCACGGTGAGCAGCCTGTCGGGCGCTAGGATCCGCCACATAACACAAGCACTCAGGTCACTGCAAGGCAAGTACAAATATGACTCAGTCATTGTCCATGCTGGTGTGAATGACCTGAGACGTACCTCCCTGGACTACATGAAGAGACATAAAGGAGCTCTCTGAGCATGTAGACCAGGCCGGTATGACCCTGCCCTTGAGTAGCATCTTACCCTCACCAGGCCCATAATTGAGTACAATGCCCCTTTTGGGATTGACCTTACCAGACACCTGCAGCAATTGGAAAGACCCCAAAAGTACCTCACCAAGAGGATCAAAGGGCTCAAACAAATGCCATATGCTGCCCGGTTAAAGAAACTCCAGCTCTACTCAGTGGCATACCGCCTGTTCAGAGGCAATCTGTGCCTGACGTATAAAGCCATGTCCAACCCGGAATTAATGGACATGCTGCACCTCAGAAAATCCAAATCCCATCGAGCTACGCACTCAAGAGACTTGAACCTCAGCACTGAAATAAATAGGACATGCTGGAGGGACAAATTCATAACCCAGAGGCTCCCTTCACTCTGGAATAAAATACCAGTCCAGGTTAGGCAGAGTCCCTCATTGACTCTCTTCAAGAGGAATCTTGATGAGTGGATGGGCGATCGTAGGTTTACCCCGGGTATCATTTCTGTGTCACTGTTAGACAGAGGCACAGTATACTATAGCAAAATAAATTTAAAATGGGTGGTGAAAGCCAAACACATTCTGGCTAGGCTTATAAATGCCCTAGGGCAGATAGCCTAGTTATGAACCTATGAACCCACCTCAGTTAGGGCAGAATGGGAGGAGGGGTAGTAATATGCTGGAGGGGGTCACTTTGGCAGAGACTGTTTCACTTGTGTAATATGCTTATATTTATTAATGACTAATATTCACACCTCTTAATTAGACCGTGGTGGTGGTGCTGCGGTTGTGTGTTGCTGTCTGGTTCAATTCTCAGCTATAGCATCTTCAGTGTGGAGACATGCGTGAATGGGCGTACCTTCGTTGAAGGTTGTGCGTCAGGGCTGGTAACTCGGCACGTAAAAATCAACTACCAATCTTTAGCAGACTGGAGTTCCGCTGTGGCGACCCCTAACCAGGAAAAGCCGAAAGACACAAACAAATATATACTGATTCCATGGCTGCATCAACTCACAGAAGGGAGAAATCTCCCCAAGCAAGAGAATCATTGCTGGCGCACACTTAGAAACCACGCCAGAAATTATTTCCTATGGAAAACAACATTTGGCATTAAGCTATTCATTTTTTTCTGTGTGCTACCGATGCTTGAGCAATTTCACCACAAACACATATACAAAAGCCATTGTCCATTATAAGACTTAGTATTTGATTCAAGATTGCTATAAATCTGACTTTTGCACAAGAATTTCTTACAAAAAGTTTACAAAAAGGCTTCATAAACAGAATTAACTTATAAATTAGGGAAACATAAGAAGACAACAATGTGTATTACCTGAAATCAAAAATCTGTGCCTACAAATCACCCCATAACACAGGTTAGGGGGAGGACTAAAGAAACAAAAACAAATATATATGACTTGGAGAGCCAATGGTCTTGGAGGGAGAAACAGAAGAGTTTTATTGTCTATGCTACTACAGATGTCAAATGAGGTATTTTGTACAACATATAATAATACCTACTTAACATAGCTATACTCCACACATATGGTACCCTATAACCATAATCGCCTAATAATCAATGCACACACTGATTTACCTTTAGTTATTTATAAAATCTATAACAACATTATGCATCATGCATGTGCAACTATTCTATCTATAATGCAGTTAGCGCAGTGCAAGATTTCTTTAAAATATTAAAAATAATTAGCAATAGGAACTAGCTGGCTTTCAACATCAAGACAGTAAGTGATATCATATTAGCCTGAGGGTACACCTGAATGTGCTTAATCACAAGGTGATAGGAACGCTTGCTCTTGACTTAACACTTCGTCTTCTTAAATAGCATAGCATAATATGCACAATTGTTAGCACCTTTTTAGTATGAAAAAATGCATGAAGTATGTACAAACTTTTAAAAATCTAATGAACAACAGGAAGTGTATTTCAGATGCCTGTTAATGACTTTTTGCATCAAAGCTATATATTAATAGAATGCTGACACAGCACTGCAGGGTCACTTCAGCTGCCCCTGCTACTGTTAAAACACCAAGACTAGTACACAAAACTCTATTCTGAGTAGCAGTACCAAGCACTCCTGTCTAATCCCACCCTAGCTTTAGAAATGCAGCTGGAACACATTTTCTCACCAGCTTTGGGTGAAAAGGAAATATATTTGTCCACTCCTTAATATAATAATTCTAAACACTAACTTCAAAACAAAACACTTTGGATTATAAAACTTACCTTTGTTGTAGTGTAGTCGGTGTGTACACAACGAAATAAACTAAATAAATCCTCTCTCTACGGCTACGCTACGATCGCGCTCCTTCCTGCAGCTTTTCTTTATAAAAATCGCCCGAACGGTGTTTTCGCGCATGCGCATACCAGCGGAAAGACGCTGGTATGGAAAAAACGTAAAAAAAAGAAAGTTGGCGCATGCGCAGAAGAGCAAAACTACGCGGACGTGTAAACACACGGAAAAAAAGTGAAATTAAATTTAAATTTAAGGGTCGCGGGCCGCATGGAAGAGCTCTGAGGGCCGCATGCGGCCCGCGGGTTGGACACTACTGGTCTAGGCTTAAAATGGCTCGCAAGAGCAGTTAGCTTAGTACTAACCTATGAGTGCAGTTCATGTGCCATTGACTGGTCTACACAGAGTTTTACAAATGTTGTTCCTATACTACACATTCTTTGAAAGAAGCTTGCAGAAGTTTCAAGAAATTACTGAGCTAAAGACTTTTCACAAAGTAGTTTTGCAAGTTTCAATTCCTGGCCAAGTTACGCCTCCCATCTCCCTTCCTTCAGTGGGCTAGTCTCTCACATTTCCAGCTTGGCTAGATTCAACGTTTAGTCAACTTTGCATGGCAATAGACAAAATAAATCTCAGCCTGGTGTGCCACTAAAACTGTTCTGTCATATATGTCTTCACTTCTGAATAGCATTTCCCATGAATTATTTCTAAAAAAACAAACAAGGCACATACATCAATCCAGAGTTTAGGTCAATCTATCCATTCCTTAAAATGTGCACAGTAAAATATTGAATTTGTAAAGCATTCTGGCTGCTCACGTGGTTCTATGCATAATTATTCTCTTGTAGCATAACCTGAACTTATGGCATTTAATGCTAAGCTTTACAACAGTTCTCAGTTTAACAATGACCTCCCAAAGCCTCTGATGTGACCCAGTACTTTGTTACTATTGCTTTATGCAGTTTGCTTAGTTGTATACTTGCAGGTCTCACATCCTCTCAGCAGACTCCTGGAGAAAACTTCCAAATCTGATACTTGTATTGAAGAGTAGTAGCAGCTGTAGCAGTGATACTATACTTCAAACAGGGCAGTCAAAGATAGTAGTGGTAAACACAGGGAAATGTATATGTCTCAATCAAGCAAAGCTGAAATCGCTAGGGACTACACTGAGAAAAAAACACATACACAGGTGAAAATTGACCTACTACAATATATTATAAACAGATTAATACAATTAGTGCACATATATGTACAGTAATACACATATACCATTAAAACAAGATAAATACAATATCGATCATATTAACATACTAAGAAAAATCAATATACTACAAAAAAATCCAAAACTTAAAACACAGAAAGGAAAAGTTTTCCCTTGATGGGGTCATCAAAATCCCACTCATATTCAGACATAATTAGACTAAATACAATATAATGTAGCACTGAAATGTGCTGAGATGTTATAAGTGCAGCAGTTCATTATTCACTCAAAAAGCAAGACTGGAAAGTTCAAATGGTGGATGAGGAGGAAGAGAGAAAGAAGGAAGAGTGAGAAAGTATTTGTTAGAAGTAATAATTAGGGTAGATGTGGGAGGCAGGAGGAAAATGAGTAAAAGTAAAATTACAAGTAAGAGAAACTAAACCAAGGAAAAGGAGCTAGGATGGACAGCAAGCTTTGCAGCTGCGGTCTGACAAGTGGATGGGGTAAGCAGGTGTCATAAACCTGGGTTGAGAGACAAGTGTGGTTACACTGAACAGATTTGTCCACATTAACCATGTAATCGTGTGTGTGTGTGTGTGTGTAAAAGTGTAAAAGAACTATAAAGCAAATCTGCCCCAACACCTGCTTGCTGCCCTGCTGAGGGGGATACTTGCTGCCCTGCTGATGGGGATACTTGTGTAAGTGCAGTGGACTGGTTCCAATAGGAAGGGATGGGAGCATACCTCTAAACATCTTGTATTACCCCAGCAGATCCTGCCTGGGTGTCCTGCAGAGTTCTACAGCAGCAGCAGAGAGAAAAGGGAGACTGAGTGGATTAAGCACCTCTGTTTTGCTTTTTACTGCTTATTTTCGCTAGCTGCACTATTCTGAGCATTTTTTATTAACTTTGCAACTTATTTAAATTTTCTGAATTCTGATACTGTTTGCACTTAAACTGATAGTTTTAAGTGTTTTTTCAACTGTTGACGGCTACAGACTCAAGTGTGATGGCCATTTTTCTGCTTTAAAAGTGTTTTACTGTATCCGTTTTAAATTTTGAAAAACAAAACAAAAAAAAAAATCCTCTCTCTACTTGTTTCCCGCCTTTGTATAAACAGTAGAGTCTGGTTTTCATATTTTGCTGAATTATGGGCTGTTTTGTAGTTTGTGTTGCCCAGACCTTACTAAGATAGAAGGAAGCTTCTCTGTTCATCAGTGTGAGTGGTGAGATTTGAGCAGCCTGTCGGTGGAGTGGTTTCAGCTCAGAATCTGCATTTGTTTGGCTTATTTCTATCCCTTTCATCTTTCTGTTTAAAAAAAAAACAGCGTTTGCACTTCGCGCAGCACCGTTTAGAGTTAAACTATTCCCAGTGCCAGAAAGTCTGCTCTTCTAATTTTCCCTTAGAACTAGCCAGTTTTCTAGTTTTAGCACTCAAAACTGTTTTTTTGTGCTCAGCACTTGTTCAAAACTCGTTGCAAGCACTAATGTACAAATTACTGCAGCACTCAACTTTCCTCACTTGTTAGGAAAAAAATTTTTAGTACTTAAATTAATAAGCACCTATCAGCTCCCGGTATTTTCCCCTGTGCACCTGATGAATCTGGGCATCTTGGGGCAATGTAGCAATTGCCTCATGTACACTGACAACCCTCTCCTCCTGCAACTCAGCACTGCAACCTGTGAGAAATACACTTGTATACCCAAACTGGAAGCCAAGCTCTCTCCAGCCAAGACTGTACTAGACAGTCAAGAGGAGAAGGTAAACACCTGCACCACACCACACTCAACACATAGTCCATCAAAACCTACACCACCTAAACCTGCACACAGTAGCACAAAACACACACCTACATTTGTGGAGGCTCTCAATAAAAATCTTCCCAAACAACAGAGACCTCCAAAGCTGAAATGCAAGCAACCACCACCCCCCAACACTACCAAAATGACAACCCACAAAATTAGTTTGCCACTCAACCTCAGCCCATAAGACAAAACATACCCAACACCCTAGTCATAGGTGACTCTATAGTAAGGCACACTGATGTCCCACTCGCCAGGCTAAACATGGAGAAAGCTACTTTCAGATGCATGTCGGGTGCTAGGATCCACCACATAATGCAAGCACTGAGGTCACTCCGCAACAAGTACAAAATATTATTGCCCATGTTGGTGTGAATGACCTGAGACGTACCCTCCCTGGACTACATGAAAAGAGACATGGAGGAGCTCTCAGTTCATGTAGCTCAGGCAGGTATTACCCTAGCCCTGAGTAGCATCCTGCCATCGCCCAGAATGATAACCACAATACAAGAACAAAATGACTGACTTCAACAACTGGCTAAGCTTCTGGTGTCATTCTACAGGGATCCTGTGTCTGTCTGCCTGGGACGACATGATCAATAGACCACGATGCTTTGCTAGAGATGACCTGCACCTGTCGCCCCCTGGATTCCAGATACTGGCTAAGGCTCTTACCACTCCTACAGTGTCTTTTTCTTAGGCAAGGTTCAAACGACAAACTCACCACTGTAGCAGGCATAAGCAAAACCTGAAGGTAATGCTATTCAGTGCTAGAGGTCTAAACCTCAAAATGCACTCACTCGAGGCACTCCTTAAAATGGAGAACATCAACATCTTTGCAGTGACGGAGACCTGGTTCAAGGCTCCAGAGAGCACCCCTGCATTACCGAAACACTAAAGGAGGAGGCTTGTCCATATTCATTAAGAATATCCACACCTCCAGGCTAGTTGCTCAACATAATGCATCCGAAATTATCCAAGTGCAACCAAGACTGGACAAGACTGCAATCCAGGTTGTAGCTTGTTACAGATCTCCTCACCATGCCTCAGGATGCCACTCCACGTTTCTTGACATACTGGGTAATTTTAAAGTACAGCCCAATACCTTAATAATGGGCAATTTCAACTAGCCCACCAGCAACTGGGAAAACTACTCGTGTACTAACTCATTTGCTCAACGCTTTCTGGAATTCATAAATTTCAACGCCCTGGATCAGCTTGTCCATACCCCCACCAGGGCAGCAATATCCTGGACCTGGTCATTACCAACATGGGCAACTGATGTTCCATACCAGGAGGTCAACTCCTCGCTGGTCAGATCTTACCACAAGCTAATCACCCTAGACATCAATATCCCGCCCACACCCCCATTAAGGAAACCACTGTAAAAAAACTTTTCCAAAGCCAACTTCATGCTTAACATGGAAGTGGCAAGCTTCACGACACTCATACAGATGGAATATAGAGGTACAATTGCTGAATCCTGTACAAATGCACTGTATAAGCACATACACGAGTGCATGGATCGTGCCATCCCCAACAGAACCAAGACTGGTTAAGGTGTTTACGTTGTAGAAACAAGGTGCAGGGTTTGATTCTCACATGGGGTAATTGGCTAGGCTTAAAATGGCCCACAAGGGCAGTTAACCTAGTACTAATCTATGAACCTATGACACTATCTTCCAAAAAAAAAGGAAGCCAATTTGGTGGTCCCCTGCCATAAACAAACTCTATAACAGAAGGAAGAAGCTGTTGGAAAAAAGAGCAAAATCCCGTGATTGCAGGAACTCCCTGGTCAGCCTCAGTAAGAAGCTGAGATCCCTACAAAATCCTCCAAAGCTAGTTACGAAAATAAAATTGCCACTGACTCTAAAGACAACCACAAAACATTCTACAGCCATGTCAAGAATCTCAATGGCGACACTCAAATCTACTCTGAGCTACAGCACAATAGCACTGGACATACAGAACCAACTGATTATTGCCAAGCTCCTGGCAGATAAACTTCGCCCCCCCCCCCCTCACCCCCCAAAGGGCCCATCACTATACCAGAAGAATGCATAGCCCCTGTAATCACAGCTGCACAAGTAAAGACCGCACTCTCCAAAGCTAAGAACACAGCATCCATGAGACCTGACATCCCAAGCTGCATTCTGCATGAACTACAGAACAAACTGGCACCCCACCTAAGTACCATGTTCAATCATAGCCTCAACTTCAGGCTTTGTGCCTACTGTATGGCACACAGCGACAGCCCACTCCACAAAGGGGGTGCCACCACGGACCCCAGGAACTACCCCCCCCCCATTAGCCTGATGAGCCTGGTCTGCAAGGCCATGGAACATATCATCTTGGAGCTTATAAATAAGGACATAGGTAACCTCCAAACTCTAGACCCCAGTCAGTTTGGGTTTGTAAAAGGTAGGTCATGTCTCCTAAACCTGATTGAATTCTTTGAAGCAGTCACAAGAGCCACGGACGAGGGTAAGGTGGTGCACACAGCCTATCTTGACCTCGCCAAGGCTTTTGTCACCATTCCCCACTCTGGAATTAAAGAAAACTCACTAGACTGGGCATAAATCCCTATGTCACAAGATGGGTGGCCAACTGGCTCACTGACAGAAAACACACAGCGAAAGTAGCTGACTCCAAATCCAACTTCAGACCAGTGACAAGCGGAGTACCACAGGGCTCAGTCCTGGGTCCTCTCCTGTTTGGCATCTAATTCTCAGAAGTCCAGGCTAATACAGCAGGTCTTTGGCCAATGAAGTTACAAATGACTGTAAACAAGGTGCCATAATAGAATCACCTAATGATGTGGACATTCTACAAAGGGGCCTCACTGAGACCGATGGTTAGTGTCAAAGTCATGCATCACGCTCAATGTCAAGAAGTACACTGTCATCCCCTTTAGAAAAAACACTGTACCCATGAACTACCACAAAAGCATTAGCCTACTAAACACCAAGTGTGATAAGACCTTGGGACACAGGTGGACAATAGTCTCTCCTTTGATAATCACGTCGCCACAGTAGCCAGGAAATCCTTCTATGCGGCAGACCTCATCACAAAGGGTTTCACCTCCATAAAAAGAGAGGTCATTGTTCCTCTCTATTCATCCCTCATCAGACCCATTATAGGAGTACAACTCCCCATTTGGCATGTACCTCGCAAGATAACTAGAAAGGCCACAGAAATACCCCACTAAGAGGATTACTGGCCTCAAACAGATGCCATACGCAGACAGTCTCAAAAAACTCCAGCTCTACTCCATCGCTTATCACCTACTCAGAGGTGACCTCTGCCCAACATACAAAGACATGTCAAACCCAGATCTGTTGGACACGCTACACTTAAAGAAACCCCAATCCCTCTGAGGTACACGCTTCAGGGACCTAAACCTTGCCACCACAATAAACAGAACATGCTGGAGGGATAGATTCCTGTCTCAGAGACTTCCCATGCTCTGGAATAGACTACCCATTCTTGTCAAGCAAAGCTCCTCATTAGCCCTCTATGAAAAATCTCGACAGTTGGATGGGAAATAGGAAATTCACACCGGGGATCACTTCTGTGGCAACTTTCTTGGGTGGTGAAAGCCAAGGAACTTTTTGCTAGTTTTATATAGGCCCCAGGGCCGATAGCCTAGTGCCAACCTATGAACCTGTGAACAAGAAATCTGGACAAGACCATAATTAATGGGGGGACAAAGGCCCAAAAAAAGGAAGATTTTTAAATATTGCTCTTACAAACTTACAAAGTTGATAACAGGTTTTGCATTAGCGTGAATTTTCTTAAGGATATGAAGTCTGAAAATCAAATGCCTGTCACTTTCTGATTTAATGTTCAATGATTTGCCAGTGGTTTGATAGAAAACTGCAATTTTATGAAAAACAGACAACAGAGGCAAAAATCAGGAGTTTCTGCAAAAATCTGTACAGTTCAGAGGGAGTCCTGAACTGACATCAAATGTTTTCATTTGCCAAAGCCATTACAGCAGTGTTTTGCAGAGAGGTGGGAAGGGCCTTAAAGTTGACTGGTATGTTGTGTGGGTTACGGGTAGCTGTGTTTGTGGGGAGTGGAGGTGTGCCTTTGTAAGTGTGGTGTGAATGTTATGCATTATGAAAGGGAGAGATTAAGAGCAAAATTGTGCTCAGGAGAGTCCCTAGCAATTTCATCATCACTTAATTGAGACATATATATTTCCCTGTGTTTATCAGCACTATTTTGAGTGCCCTGTTTCGAGTAAAGTATCACTGCTACACCTGCTGATAATCTTTCAATACAAGTATAGTACAGTTGTGTACCTACCATAAATGTAGATGTTAGAGTGTATTCACTGTTGCAGTCATTACACTTGGGTTATCCTGCTGGCAGGCTACCCGCAGTCGGCCTGAATTCCAAAGTCCTGGTCCGGCGTCTGTTGCTGTCACCTCTTCCCTGACGTCAGTCCGCCAGGGGTATAAAAGATGCAGCCGACACTATTTTCTTCAGTTTTTCTTGCCCCAGATATGTCAGGTGCCCCCAAAAAGGGTAGGCTAAAAAATTCTGATCATAAAAAAGCATGCACATAAACTTCATCGACAAGCAAATACACCACATAGGCTGCACAGAATAGAGAAGTGCAGATAAGTCCTAGTAATGAAAGGGGGATGGTGGGAGGGTAACCTGGACTGCAACAGTGAATACACTTGAACATCTACATTTATGGTAGGTACACAACTGTACTATGTTCATCATGTTTCACTGTTGCAGTCATTACACTTGGGTTGAATCCCAAAGCTGAGGTTGGGTGGCTGGCCTAAATAGAATTAGGAGTGGCTATGAGGCCCTGCAGAACTGCAGTGGCAAAGCCTGATCTGGATCTAGAGTAAAGAGGTAAGGGGTAGCAC
Organism: Protopterus annectens; assembly: GCF_019279795.1. NCBI lineage: Eukaryota > Metazoa > Chordata > Ceratodontiformes > Protopteridae > Protopterus > Protopterus annectens. The sequence continues at coordinate 92,687,992 of NC_056734.1, forward strand.
TTTGTGAAAGTGTGCACTGAAGTCCAGGTAGCAGCCTCCAAAATGTCCTTGGTTGGTACTCCTCTGAGGAAGGCTGCTGCTCTGCTAGAATGTGGCCTAATGCCCTTAGGCACCGATTTGCCATGTTGAGAATAGCAGAAACGAATACAGTGGCCTATCCATTTTGAAATAGTCTGCTTTGAAATAGCTTTCCCTTGCGATCCTGCAGCATATGCCACTAAGAGTTGCTCAGTCTTTCTGAAAGCTTTAGTCTTGTCCAAGTAAAAGCGTAGCTGTCTGTGCATGTCCAAAGAATGCAGACGTCTCTCCCCCTTATTCTGCGGGTTTGGATAAAAGGTAGGCAAATGTATGGTTTGGTTAAGGGCCACACTGGACACTACCTTAGGCATAAATGTTGGGTTTGTCCTTAGAGAAACCCTGTCCAGATGGAAAATAATAAAAGGTTCCACAGCCATTAGTGCCTGTAATTCTGAGACTCTTCTTGCTGAAGTTATTGCTAGGAGAAGAGCTGTTTTCCAGGATAAGTATTTTATCTCCGCTGTATTGGCTGGCTCAAAAGGAGGTAGTGTGAGTTTTTCCAAGACAAAACTGAGGTCTCATGCAGGTATTGGAGCTCTCCTTGGAGGTCTTATGTTTTTGGCCCCTCTGAGATGCTGCCTTAGCAGTGGAGGAGAGAAAATAGGCGGGTCCTTCTTGTAATGAGCTGAAATGGCAGAGGCATGGATCTTAATTGATGAGAAGGATAGGCCTTTGTCCAGCATCTCAGTTAGGTATTGTAAAATCTGAGGAATATTTGGAACAAGCGTGTCAATTCCTTGTGCCTGGTTCCAAGCACATAATTTCTTCCATTTTTCTGCATAAGATTTTCTGGTGCTGGGCCTCCTGTCCTCCAAAATAACATCCATAACTGCTTTAGAGAGGTGTGTTCTGAATGGTTACATTATCCGCCATGCAGCCAGACTTGGGGTTCTGAGTTGACTGTGTAGGATCCGATTGTTTTGTTGGGTCAGCAAATGAGGAATTTGAGGTAATGTGCAGGCTGAGCCTTGAGACAAGCTCTTTAGGATTGGGTACCAGTGCTGGCGTGGCCAGTCTGGGGCAATCAGGATCATTTTTGGCTTCTCTTGTCTGACCCTTAGGAGTACCTTGGGGAGGAGAGGCAGAGGAGGGAAGGCATATATTGAGAGGGCTTTCCAGCTGAATGAAAGGGCGTCAACTTTCCATGCTTGTTCGTAATAAGTCCGAGGGCAGAATCTTTGTAGCTGGCAGTTGTGAGGGAAGGCAAATAAATCTATGTCTGGGCATCCCCATTTCCCTGTTATCATTCTGAAGATTTGTGGATCTAGTTTCCACTCGTGAGGATGCATGAGGTTTCTGCTTAGTTTGTCTGCCAAGGTATTTGTCCTTCCTGGCAGGAATTGTGCTTGCAGGTGTACTTGATAAGTCAATGTTGTGTTCCACAAAGTCCTGGCTTGTCTGCAGAGGGGGTAGGAATGTGTGCCTCCTTGCTTATGTACCACAACTGTAGTATTGTCCGTCTTTATCAGCAGTTGCCCTGGATGAAGTAGGTCCTTGAAGGCTGTCACTGCATTCTGTACAGCTAGCATCTCTTTTTGATTGATATGAAGATACATTTGGCTTGTGGGCCATGTGCCCTGAATACATTTTCCTGCCATGTGTGCCCCCCAGGCATAATCTGATGCATCTGTTAATGTCTGCCTGGCTGTGGATAAAGCGAATGGCCTTCCCTTGTTGTGGTGACAGGCCTGTGCCCACCATCGAAACTCCTGTTGCAGGCAGGGAATGAGAGTAATTAATGTTTCCAGGCTGTGGCAATGTTGAGTCCAAACACTTTTTAGATACCACTGTAGTTTCCTCATATGCAGTCTTACATATGGAATTAGTAGAATGCAGGATGCCATGTAGCCCAGAGCCTGCAGAATTTTTCTTGCAGATAACGGTCTTTGTTGCCATGTTTTCGAAGAAAGAAGTCAGTTGCCTTTGTTTGTCTGGCGTGAGATAAGCCATCTGGGCAGTTGTATTTAAGCTTGCACCCAGGAATATTATCTCTTGAGAGGGTACTAGTTTTGATTTCTTTTCGTTTACTGTGTACCCTAGGCAAATTAGTAATCTTTTTACAAACGCCAGATGCTTTAGTAGAATGTCTTTGGTCTCTGCTTGAATAATGCAGTCGTCCAAGTAGGGAAATATCGGAATTCCACTTTGTCTGCAAAATGCAATTACTGGTGCCAGGCATTTTTATTTATTTATTTACATTTGTTGACTGGGAGAGTCCACACAGGTCCGTTTTCAGCGGAGGCCCGGGAACAAAAGCTCCACATTAAGTATTATTTGCATTTTACAGTTGGCAGTTGTTGCTACAAGAAGTTAGTATTATGTGGTAGGTAGCTGGGAACATGAGTAGCCAAGCTTGCTAAGAGTAGGGTGTTGATAGGGGGCCAAGAGAGGTAGTGGGTGGGGGGAGTGAATGGTATTAGAGGGGGGGTTGCAAGGGCATATCTGGCAAGTTTTGAAGTGTGATTTTAGTAAGAATTTAAAGTGGGTGCAAGAAGTTGCAGAGGTAATTGAGGATGGGAGGGAGCTCCAGAGTTTGGCTATAGTGCAGGAGAATAATGCTTCTCCAGCAGAGTTAATGGCTCTGACCTGTAGGAGGTTTTTGTGGTTGGATCTTAGTGGTCTCGTGGTTATGTAGGGTTGGAGTAGATTCTGGAGGGATGGGACTTTTCAGTGGTTGGTTTATTAGTTTGTGGGCAAGTGTGAGTTGGTACCACTGAAGGAGGTGGGGGAGCTCTAGCCAGCCCAGTTCTGCTAGTGAGAGACAGTGGTGAGTACGGTAGGAAGCCCCTGTGGCGAATTTGGCGATTCTGTTGTAGCAGGTTTTGAGCTTATTTAGATGGCATTTGTCTAAGGTTAGTAAATATTGGAGAGGCATAGAGTAGGGTAGAGATCAGATGAGAATTTGCTACTGAAATTTTACCTGCTTTGGTAAGTAGTTGCTGATTTCTATATAATGCTCCTAGTTTTTTGTGCACTTTTTTAATGGTCATGGAAATGTGAATGTCAAAGTTCAGTTTATTGTCCATTTCTACTCCTAGTAATTTGGTGTGTTCTGTAGGATGGATGGTGGTGTTGTCTTTTGCTGTGATGTTAAAGTGAGAGCTATCTAGGGTAAGTTTGGTGGGTTGGAAGATTAGTAATTTTGTTTTGTTTGGGTTGAGTATTAGTTGGGCATGAGATAACCAAGTTTCAATAGAAGAAAATGCTTCCTGTGTGACTTTTTGCAGTTCTGGTAGGGAGTGGGCTGTGCAGATGATGGAGTCATCTGCGTATTGTATGACTGTGCCATGTGTTGTGGCTGAGGCTAGATTACTGGTGAAAATAAAGAGTAGGGGTCCCAGGATGGACCCTTGGGGAACTCCTATGGAGACTGGTAGTTGGGAGGATATGCTGTCCTGCCAAACAACCGCGTGTTGGCGGTCAGATAGGTAACTCTGAAACCAGATGATGACTGATTGAGAGAAGGACAGGTTATTGAGAAGAGATACGAGTTGTTTGTGTGGGACCATGTCAAAAGCTTTAGAGAGGTCTAGGAAGGTAGCGGAGGAGAGATAACCTGCATTTTTATTTTGTAGGATAGTGTTAGAGAAAGAGAAAGGCGGTGGTGGTGCTATGGTTAGGTCGGAAACAGTGTTGTGTTGGAGAGGAGGTTGTTAGCAAGGAGGTGATCTGAGACTTGAGAATGAATGCATCTCTCTAGTATTTTGGAGAGTGGCGAGAGAATAGCTATGGGGCGATAATTGGTTAGATCTGTGGAGGGGCCTCCTTTGTGTAGGGGAATTATGTGCGAGACTTTCCATGGTGTAGGAACATAACTTTCTGACAGACATCTGTTAATCAAGAGTGATACGGGGTAGGCTAGAGCGTCAGCTGCAAGTTGAATGTATTCACCTGGGAGGTTGTCTGCTGCTAATCTGGTGGTTTTAAGTTTAGTTAGTAGTTTTATTTTGGAGGTAGGAACAGGAGAGAAAGAGAAGCTAGTTGGGAGATTGTTCGTTCTAGTTGATGGTGTGGGTTTATGGGGGGGGTTGTGTTGTCTAGCTAGTGATAGTACGGTTTGTGTGAGAAGTGATTGTTGAAAGAGGTAGCAATATTTTTGGAGGAGTAAGTTAAGTTAGGAGTGGGTATACTTACTTTACCTGGGTGGAGGATGGAGTTTGAGGACCAGAATTGTTTGGGGTTATGTTGGGAGGAGGTAAGGGCAGACTGGTAGTATTGGATTTTGTCTGGTTTTATAAGCTTTTTGGTTCTATTGCGTAGTTCTACGAATTTTTGCCTAGTAGACGGGGTTTTGGTTTTGCGCCAGTTGTCCCATGCTTTATCCCCGTTTTTCATTTCAGATGTCGTGTTTTTTTGTAGCCATGGGGATTGTTGGGCTCTAGTTCGGGAACGTCTTATGGGGGCGTGGTAATTAAGGATGCTTAGGAATGTTTTATTAAAGTAGTCAACCGCGTCATCTAGTTTGAGGTATTTTAGAGGTTGCCAGTTACAGGTCTTTTAGGGATGAGCTGAATGAGAGAGGGTTGAAGTTAGTTTTTTTTGCGTATTTGACGGTAGATGATGGGTTTTGCTTTATAAAGGTGTTTTCTTAGTAAGAAGGTTGGGGAGTGATCACTGAGGCTGTCAGATAAGCAGCCTGCTATATATGACTGGGGGCTCTTATTGACTAGTATCCAATCAAGGGTAGCATGTTTGTTGGGAGTTATTTATCCTAGTAGGTGACTGGACTAGTTGGGTGAAGCCATGAAGATTTACATGATGGGTTGGGTGGTTGCTACAGCAGGATTGCCAGTCAGTGTTGAAGTCTCCTAGAATTAATGTTTCTTGGGGTAGGTGGTGGGTAGTCCAGCTGAGGAGGTTTTCAAGTGGAGGGATGTTCTGGCCAGGTGGGAAGTAGCAACCTATTATGTTTAAGATTTTATTTTGGTTTATTTTAAGGTTGGCATATATTATTTCTTCCTTACCTATTTGGGGAGCTGCTAACTTTAAGATCTGGATGTCTAGATGCTGCTTAAATATTATAGATATACCACCACCTTTTTTGTTTAGTCGGTCTACTCTTAGTATATTGTAACCAGCAGGGAGGATTCGCTCATTAGTAATGTGTGGTTTTAACCATGTTTCTGTAAGGATCACTACATCAGGGGAGTAGAAGTCTATGGTGGCATGGAATTCATGCACCTTGTTGCATATACCTCTAATATTTAGGCTCATCAGAAGGAGGTTGGTTGGCTTTCTATTGGCTGTGATTTGGGAGATGTGGTTTGTAGTCTGATTATGAGGGGAGGGTTGGAGATAGAGGGACCAGGATTAGGATGGATGTCTCCACTGAGTGCTAGGTTGGATATGGATGAGGTTATTACTTTGATCAATTTCTGTATTTTGTGAAGACCCTGGGCGCAGTAGATAAGCCAAAGGGCAGTGCAGAGAATTGGTAGTGCATTCAGCCAGCTATGAATCTGAGGTATCTTCTGCAAGATTGCCTGATTGGGACATGCAGGTATGCCTCTTTGAGGTCCAAAGTTACAAGCCAAGCCTTCTTGCCCACCATAGGCAGAAGCTGCTGCAGAGTCAACATTTTGAATTTTGGAACGTCCAGAAAAGTGTTTGGAATAGACAGGTCCAGAATGTCTCCAGGCTTTGTCCTTTCTTGGTACTAAGAAAAGTCTTGAGTAAAATCCTTGTTCCTGCTCTTGTTGTAGCACTGGCTGAATAGCCCTCATGTCCATGAGAGATGAAACTTGTTTTTGTGCCTCTGCCCATTGATTTTGTGGCAGGTCTGGCATACCTTTTGCCTTTGGAAGGGTGTGAAAGTGAAACGGTAAAGAGTCTGGAGACAGGCCGGACTCTGAAAATACATCTACTATGTCTAGAACAGGAGAAATTGCAAGAGGTCTGTGCTGAGGCAGTAACAAAGTCTCTAAGCCTTTTCTTAGAATCTGAATAATCCTGGCTCTCCCAGTGGAAATGCTCCCTCATGATATGCAGGGTTTCCCCGAATGAGTAATCCTCAGGAGGAGAAGCTGAAGGAATAGAATCTTCAGCATCAGAATCCTCATAGGCAGGGATAGCATATCCCTGCTCTGAAGAGGAATCAGAGGAAATGGAAACCTGATCAGAGGAATCATTCAGTATCTTGCCTTGGCCTCTTTTCGGGAGGGGGATGGGAACCGCTGATCAAAGTAATTAGGTCTTCGGCCATTTTGAGCATCTGATTCTTAGGCATAGAAGTCTGTCCTGAAGAATGCTATACTTGTTTCCTTGTCTTTAAAACTGCTTTAGAGTTTGTCTTGGATGCTGAAGTAGGCTTTATATAAAGTTGTGTAGGTCTGAAAACACCGCAGAAGCAGATGCCTGCTCAGCGGCTCCAGACCCATCTGAGAGATTGATTTCTGAAGGTCCAATACCTTGAGTATCCAGAGGCCTGGTTGTCTCCACGTGGGAGTTGGAGGCGGCCTGTGGCTCTGAGGTAGTGGGAGTCGGGCTGCGAAAGTGCCTCACTGAGCACCGGCGACTGGCCTAGAAGAGGCTTCGTCGTCGGTTTTGGACCTCGGATGCCTGTCCTTTTCTTTATCCTTGCGCTTTTTATGAATTCTGGTAGTCTGTTGTCCCGACAGCATTATATAGTTAAACCTTCGGCCAAAGTAATGAAAAGCAAAATCGTACCGACGCTTTATAGTGCATTGGTTAAATCTAGCACACAGCCGACAACTAGCAACGTCGTGATCAGGGCCTACGCAAGGAATACAGTAAGAATGAAAATCCTTAGGAGGTATTTGCTTCCCACAAGAAATACAATTGTTAACTTTTTCTGACATTGGTCTGGAGCAAGAAAAAAAAAAAGTTCCCCCAACGGGGTACTTAGCTTTATTGAAAACTTCGGATCTGAAATTCAATTATGAAAATCTCAGAAGTCGGCCGACCGGCACTTGCGAACTGCTTTTGCTTCGGGCATCGTGCAGCAAGAAAGACTGAAGAAAATGGCGTCTGTTGCATCTTTTATACCCCTGGCACACTGACAGACGGCGGACCAGGAATTTGGAATTCAGACTGACTGCGGGTAGCCTGCCAGCAGGATAACCCAAGTTTAATGACTGCAACAGTGAAACACGAACATCTGATTTGGAAGTTTTCTCCAGGAGTCTGCTGCTGGCAGGATGAGAGAGACATGCAAGTATACAACCAAGACAAACTACATAAAGCAACAGTAACAGAAAGGACTGGGTCACATCAGAGGTTTGCAAGGTCATTGTTAAGAGAAAAAGAAGTTATATACTTCACCATAACGTTCCATCTGAGTAGGTAACTTAATTTGTCAGCAACATGTGGGTATCGGATCCATCCTGGACCCGAGCTGGCAGCTTTCCAAGCTCCAAGCTCCTCCCCCTTACGCATAATACCCTGCTACCTACCTCCAGTCCTCAGATCGAGTTTGCCCAATTACCAGACAACACCAAGACAAACAATACCTGAACATCCTAACCTGATGCATACCAGGACTGAATCATTCTATCATTCAGGTAACGAAAGCCAGGTTAGGGGGAAGGGGGGGGGGGGTCGGTTGCTGACAAATGAAGTTACCTACTCAGATGGAATGTTATGGTGAGTACATAACTTATCTGAAGTAGTTAACTTCATTTGATCAGCAACCTGTGGGGCAGAGTCCCCGGCTACCAAAAAACTTGGGAGGTCCTCAAGGAAGAATATTCTGGAGCACTGCAGAGCCAAAGGCCACCCTCCCTTTGGATATCAGATCTAATTTAGAACGCAAAATACAGGTACGAGAAGAAGCCCAAGTAGCCACAGAACAGATGTCATCCAAGGGAACTCTTGACCAAAACGCAGCAGTGGCAGCCATAGAATGGGTAGAATGAGCATGAACCCCCAAGGGCTCCGGCCGACCAGAAATTTTGTATGTAAGCAAAATGCAGTGAGATATCCATCTAGCTAGAGTCACCTTCGTTATTGGTTTACCCAAGGACGGCTTAGCAAAGGAAACAAAGAGCTGCTCCAACTTGCGAGAGGCAGCTGTTGTGTGCAAGTAAAAGCGCATTTGTCTATGCACATCTAATGAATGCAGTCTGTACTCCTACTTGTTCTGATAGGGAAGAAAACAGGCAGATTAATGGATTGGTTGATTTTAGCCCCGGAAGCCACTTTTGGTAAGGAAGGAAGGATTAGTCCTGAGAGATACTCTGTCCTTATGGAAGGCAAGATACGGGGGGTTTAGTACAAAGGGCCTGAAGCTCAGATACCCTTCTAGCTGAGGTAATAGCAATTAAGAAGGCAGTTTTCCAAGACAAGAACTTTAAGTCAACAGAAGCTGCAGGCTCAAAGGGTGGACCAGTTAGAGCTTGAAGGACTAAAGTTAGGTCCCATGGAGGAACCGCATTCTTGACAGGCGGTCTTAAAAGAAAGGTGCCCTTTAAGAAAGTCTTACAGATCTTAGTGGAAGCTAAAGGACCAAGATTGTCCCCGATGTGGAAGTGGGAAATGGCCGCCATTTGAACCTTCACAGTAGAAGAACTGGCCCCTTGATGGAAAATGTGAGATGAAGTACTGCTGGAATGGGAGCTGTAAAAGGGTCTAAATTCCTACGCCAGGCCCAGATGGAAAAACGTTTCCATTTACTGTTGTAGACCTTCCTGGTAGAAGGCTTATGCGCTGCCACCAGGATGGATTTAACTGCGGACGAGATACCGGGAGTCCTAGCCACTAACGGAACTGGATCAACCAAACAGAGAGCTTGAGGTCGTCCAGATTCGGAGTTTTCAATCCCGAAGGATGAGAGATCAGATCCGGAATGGGATCCAAGATCCAAAGAGGAGCTATGAGATGAGACCGTAGGTACAAGAACCAGGTTTGATGAGGCCAGAATGCGGCTATGAGGATAACCGTGCTTCCCAACCGACGAGCTTTCTGTAGGAATTTTGTCATTAACGGAAGAGGAGGATAAGCATAAAGAAGACCGGATGTCCAAGCATGAACTAGAGCGTCTCTGGGGCTCTCCCCCGGCAGGGGAATTAGAGCGAAAAACTCACTGCACTTTGCGTTCGAAGGCGATGCGAAGAGATTGCAGCAAGGTCGACCCCATTTGAGGAAGATCTGTTTCGCTACTAAGGGGTTCAGAGATCACTCGTAAGGCGAGATGATAGTTCGACTCAGCTTGTCCGCTAAAACGTTGGACCGACCCGGAATGTGCGTTGCTAGCAGAAAACTGTTGGTGGATATCGCCCACTCCCAAACTCTCATGGCCTCTCGGCAAAGAGGGTAAGACCTGGTCCCCCCTGTTTGTTGATATACCAGACCACTGACATGTTGTCTGAATGGCAATAGTCCCCGGAGGAAGAAGAGCATGGAGAGCTTGCAACGCTAGAAGCACTGCCCTCATCTCCAGAACACTGATATGCAGAACGGTCTCAGAGTCCACATGCCTTGGACAGTTCTGCCCATGCAATGCCCCCCCACCCCAGGCGAGAAGCATCCGTGGTCACCGTGGCTTGGGGATGAGGCATCAAAAATAGCCGCTCTTCCCAAAGCTCTCGGGAATGGGGAATGGAGCCACTAAAGTAGGGAGTCCCTGCAAACTCTACTGAGGGGAATCGGGGAGTCCAACGGATGCCGAAGGATGGACCACTGGACCTGTAAGGTCCATTGAAGAACCCTCATGTTCAAGCGGGCTAGGGGTGAAAGGTTGATAGCTGCTGCCATGGACCCTAGGGCTCTCAGGACTAATTCTGCTGGTGGGGCCGGAGATTGTAGATGTGCTAAAACATGGAGAGTTAAGTTGCGGAGTCTGTCTGATGTCAAGAAGGCCTTGGACTGAAGTGGGTCTATTCTGGCCCCTATGAAGTCCAGGACCTGAACAGGCTGAAGGGACGATTTTTTGTAATTTATAGTGATCCCCAACTGGTGGGCCAAGAGCAGGAAGGAATCCCTGGCTGAGCATAGCAGATGCCTGGTGGGAGCGGCAAGGAGCCAGTCGTCCAGGTAAGGAAAGACCTGTACTCCCTCAAGCCTCAGGTGGGCCGCTACAACTGCCATGACCTTGGTGAACACCCTGAGGGCTGTGGTGAGGCCAAAAAGGGAGGCCAGTGAACTGATAATGACTGCCCCCCAACCGAAAGCGGAGAAACCTCCTGGATCGCCTGTCCATGAGAATGTGGTAGTACGCATCCTTGAGGTCTATGGAACACATCCAGTCGTTCTCCTGCAGAAGGGGGAGAACAGATTGAGGAGTGACCATCCGGAATTTCTCTTTGGCAATGAACAGGTTCAATGTAGACAGGTCGAGAATTGGTCTTAAGCCCCCGTCTTTTTTGGCACCAAAAAGAACCTGGAGTAATTGTCCAACCCGGACTGGCCTGGGAGGACATGCTGGATGGCTCTTTCTTAGCAGCTTCTTTATTTCTAAAGCCGCCGCCTCCCTCTGACTGGGTGGATCATCAGGGAGGCGCCACAACTGAGGGGGAAGATTTATGAAGGGGATAGAGTAACCTCTGGATATTATTCGGAGCACCCAGCGATCTGTCGTGATGGACTCCCAATGTGCTAGGTGTTCCGAGAAATGCCCCCTGACTGCCTCCAGTGAGGAGCAGACAGGCAACCCCTCAGGGTTGCTGTGCGGGTTGGTCGGAAAAAGGTTCCCTCGACCGGAAATTCTTCGCCCCCCCCCCCCCCCGCCTCTGGGCAGGTTCTTGTACTCCTCTGCCTCTGAAAGACAAAGGGTCCGGAGCGTAACGGGAATGCTGAGATTTCCGGAACCACATCTTCTTTTGCCCTCTCTGGTTCCTGGAAAAGGACCTTTGAGGAGCCGAGAAGAGGATTCCAACGGCAGACAGCGTCTTTCCATCTTTCTCGCTCTGGGGCAGCGTATCACTGATGGTCTTGCCAAACAGCGTAGAACCGTCAAAGGGAGCATTCGCAAAGGACGCCTTGAAGGGTTCCGCAAAGTCAGAGCCAGGCGTGACGCCGTAAGGCGATGCCTGCTCCGCTGGCTCTAGCTGCCCCCTCCGTGGCATGGGAGAGAAGCCACATAGATGTGTTGGATATCTATTTTAGAGTGGCCATGCGAGTCGAAAAGTTCATTTGTCCTCGGCCGACATTGACTCTGGGGGGAGACCCAGCGTACTCTTACTAGATACCACTGAAGCCTAATCACGTGTGCCAAGTAATTCAGCGCCCTTATGGAAAAGATGGCTGAAGCAAACATCCGCTTTACGATGAGATCCATCGTCCGAGACACCTTGTTAGGTGGATGGACCAAGGAACTACACTGTGCCAGTTCCTTCTTGGTGGCAGCTGCCACCTCCATGGCATCTACCGGGGAACCTTTAATCCACTCTGTCTTGTCTGTCGGGGGACTAAGGATCTTATCTGGTCTCCTGGGGATTGGCTCTACAGTGTCCAGCTCCTTCCATGCCCTGGTAGTAATTAGGTCTACCAGGGGGTCGGCCGGAGGGGAAACCCAAGAGGTAGATGGGCCTGTGTCAAACGCCTCCAGAAACACTGACTCATCCGAGGAAGGTTTCTAGGCTGACCACCCCCCTCTAATGCGCAGCATCTCCATAATGTCTCCTAAGGAGACGTCCTCGGGGAGTGACCTGGGGGAACCTTCCCCTTCTTCCACGTCAGTGTCTTCCGTGAGGGACTCTGGGTAGTCCAAGTGCCTCCTCTTACACTTTCATTTGTGAGGGACCTCCTTGGCGGGACTGTCCGAGGAGGGCTCACCAACTGGGTCATGCTCCTCTACAGGAACTAGCTGGGGCGTAGACGCAGGCTGTCCCTGGGGCCAGATGATGGAAGACAGGCCCATCTGCGAGGGAATGGCAGGTGGATCCGTAGCATGAGCCGGGGACCTCGAATCCCTCAAGAGGACCCTCTCCACCACATCGAAAGCTGAAGGTGAACCACTCTCCCTGGGATCAGAGAGCAGCCCCCTCAGATCCGACGTGTGGATCGGCACTGGACCGATCAGACCCGAAAGGGAAGTATGCTCTGACATCGGAGCCGAAGACACACTCACCCCTCCGGATCCGAAGATCGGCTCACGGCCCTGAGAGCTAGGATCTGAAAAGGGACCCGATAAACTCGAAGGTAAGGCCAGCGAAGTAGCGATTACTATCGGTGCCGACTCCCCGGCTCCAAGGCTACTTGGATCCGACGGCTCCAAAACTCAATAATGGACTGGAGAAAGAGCAATGGGGGCAAAGAAGGGGGCCGAGCTCCCCCCCGGAGGGGGGGGGCAAGAGCACTCCCATCTGCATCTAAGCCTGAAGGAAGCGACGCATCATCCGGTCCATGTCCGCGTCAGAAAGGCTTCTCGTAGACCTAGAAGAGGCCGCCTCGACGACCTCGAAGGTGGCCGGGGGTCCTCCGGTGAGAAACGTGGGGAACAGAGCCGAGAGGGGGAGGA